>NW_009932246.1:0-41591 GCF_000696875.1 Nestor notabilis | reverse complement strand
TCCCTTTTTAGTTTTATATTCTCTCCCCTTGTTTTTTCCCTCATCTTTATTATTATTATTAGTAGTAGTAGTTTTATATTATACTTTAGTTACTAAACTGTTCTTATCTCAACCCATGGGGTTTACATTCTTCCAATTCTCCTCCTCATCCCACCTGGAAGTGGGAATAGAGGAGGGTGAGCGAAAGTAGCTGCATGATTCTGAGTTACCGGCTGGGCTTAAACCACTACAGCAGCACAATTTCTTTTTTTCCATGCCTTCTGTCTAAGACCTTTTAAGAAAGCTAGTTCAATTAAAACAAAAATTTATAATCAACTAACACATTTAACTTCTAATATTTCTTAACAGATTTTGGGGTAGACTTTTTTGTTTCAGTGGCTGAAGTCCTGGTATAAGTTTGTATGGCCATGGGGGTTGAATGACAGTGAAGAAGTTGATTAAGTGCTTCAGTTATTGGCACTTCTACCACCTTACTTACATGAAGCACAATCTTGCTTGCAGACAATCTGTTGTACCACATTTGTTGATCTTTCAGAAAATCAATAGAACTATTTGCAGTGCTAAGTAATTTAAGTGTGGCTGAACCTGACTTCCTATCAGCATTTGGGCACGCTTTAGAAGTACGTATTTCATCCAAAATACCACAAAATGACTTGCCAGTAATATAATAGACAAAGTCCTTGAAAAAACCTACTTTTCAAATCCTAAGAAACCAAATTAGTATTAGGTCAGAGGTCTTGTGTCCTATCCATTTATAACATTATAAATTCTCTGACATAAGCTATATGGACAGTAATTATCCAGCTTCAGCCTCACAAGCACAATTCCGAGATTCTATAATGCTCTGAATTTTCTTCTAATATTCTGGTCATATCTAAATTGTTCTAATATTATGGCCATATCCAAAGTTATTTATAGGGAAAATTGAAGGTGGAGAGCAAGCATCTTGACTGATACACAGTACTGTAAAATTTTGTTTCCATGAACATAATAGAGATGTTAATTAAAATGGCATTGTCCAGGAAAAGTAATACTAAGCTTGCTATGGATTTTTTCACATAACTTTCAAAATAACATCAGCATAAGGAGTCCATGGCACCTCTTGGGTACTCATTCCTCCTGAATGACTAAATCCCAAAGAAATATTATTGGTAACTTGTTACTACCTACTACAGGTTTTTAGACCACTTCATCTTACTTACTGAATGTATGGCTCTGATTAAGGGATGTTCAGTGCTGGACAAATAATATAATCATCATGGCAGTGTGGGATTGTATCCTAATTACCTTCTTCTTAGCCATTATCAGGTTGGTTTATTTCTGGCATTATTAAACACTCCTTCTAACTGTACTGCACTCCAATGCCCTGCATGCTAATAATTCCCTTTTTTGAAGAATGGACAGAAAAGACAGTGATACAAGAGCCTATTTTTCTCATTAACCTGAAGAAGGGAAATTTTCTAGCAGCTCACTACTGACCAGGCCAATCTACCAACCAGCACAAGGTGGCCAACGAATCAGCTGCAATGGAAATGATGTTGAAGAAAAGAGATTTTATACTTTGCCTCAGGACTAGTAAGAGAGCTCCATAAAACCTGAAAACACCTACTTGTTCTTATAGCTGTTTTTTTAAGTAGAAATAGTAAGAATACAGATTTGTAGATACTGTGGCAGTGAAGGCCAAATAAAGCTAAGGTTGATTGGAAATTGTAGATTAACTTAGACATTTGGATTAGGTAGAAATCACCCTGATGTGCAGTAAAGCAAGCAACAAGAACCAGGGTTTTGAAATAGCGTGAAGCGTGTCTTAAAAGTGCTAGCATTTTCTTCTTAGGAATAAACTGTTCATTAGTCTATCAATGTGCATAATGGCTCTCAAAATCATAAGAATTAATAATAGTTCAAATAGAAGAAAGGGACATTAATTTCTCATTCATGAATATTAATGTTTTAGTAGACAATCTCTTTCCAACAAGCTTTCAAACTCTTAATTTTCAAGTCTATTACTGTTTACCTGTTATTTTTACTATCAGAAACCTCCCCACTGGGCCACCAGAAGATTTCAAATCACCCTGACTTGGACATCAGCAGAGAGGATGAGAGCAGAAGACAACACAAAGGGTAGGATCATGGTGTCCTGATAACATTCTGCAGAATACGACAGTGTTTACTCAGCCAAAGCGTACACCAAAGGGCAATGGAAAGTAGTGATAAGGGCAAGGAAGACTATAATTAGACTCAGAAGACCAGTATGATGGTGGATTATCAGGAAGAGAAAGTGATGATAGCAGAGGGTAGGTATTAAACACCCAACTGCAGAATAAGGTGCACAAGAAGAGACATGAATGACATGCCAGGCGGTGCCCCATGGACTGCCTGCATCTGCTTAATGCACTGTGTCTCATTCCTTCCAAGAGGACATAGCAGGTGGGTGGAGAACCACCCAAAGGGCATGTTCAAGTTCTGGTGCTTCAATAAGCATCTTATCCCAGTGCAACACAGAAACTGAAAGAGAACATTTAAGAAATCCTTTACTGTTTTTCCCCTCTTAACACTGCTGAGATTCTGCAACCAAAACTTAAACTCAAGAGATGGCGTTCTTTACCTAGTTTCCTTTGAAAGGAGAAGAAAGTGAGCTACCAAGAGTAAACTTTCAGATAATGCATTTCTTTACATTGTGCATTTAATTACACTGCATCTCTAAATAACCAAGGAGGGAAAGATATTGTGAGATGTATTTAACCTCCTTATATCTGATGCTGGGCCTGGAAAAGCTTTAGTTGAACTAAAGATTCTTATGAATGTAGAATCGAAGTGAGCCATACATTAAGAGTTTCATATTCTCTGACAGCTGTGCATGTGCACATACAGCTCTCATTAATAGTAATGGCAAATATGCGTGCCTACCATTCAGAAAACAGATCTCTAAGTACTTTATTGGGTTTGTTTTCTTCCTAGAGATTTTCCTCTATTGGATCTTTAATTAATCTCCTGCTAGGCTTTTTCACTTTAAGCTATCCCTCTTCTCTCCCCTCTTGCCCCCTCCCCTTTTCTGACAGGAGTAAACCCCCAAATCACTCTGGATTTTAGTAAAGTTTTTCCAAGCTGATAATTTTACAAAATGCACCTACATACATTAAATACAGAGAGGGTCTGCAGCACACAGACCACAAGGACATGTAACAGAATAAATGCCTTGGACTTTAAAAATACTTTCGTTAATTGCCAACTTAAAAAAAAAAAAAAAAAAAAAAAAAAAAAAAAAAAACAAAAAAAAAAAAAGAGAAAAAAAAAAAAAAAACAAACCAAAAATAAAGCAAAGGTAGATATGAAAATAAGAACATGAATGTTTTTGTATTCTTTTTGTGATCACTGCAAGGCAAGAGTCTGCAACCTTGTGGAACAAAACACACACATTTCATTCTGATTAATATAAAGACAGTCCCTTCTAACATTATTCAGAATTATTAGTCTCTCTCATGTTTGGGGATATATGGATTATCAGCCTAGCACATTTTGAATACATACACATTTTAATTCCTTTCCTAAACCATTTTAGGCTCTACAGTTAAATCGCATATACAAACTTTATAAATCACTAATTTGGTATTTTTTCTCCACTTAAATAACTAAATGCTGCTTGACATAAAAGGGAGTCAAAATCAAAAGACAGCAGCATGGATAACGGAAGTTAAGTTAGATTTGAGATGCCTCTGTTCTTCTATTTTTAAGATTATTATTATTATTTTTATATAAGAGGCTATTTCACTAGCTTATACTGCATCTGATGTACTTACTTATCGCCTCCACAAACTGTTCAAAGAAGCAGTATGGGAACAGTGGCTCAGGCAGCTCTCTGAAAAACATCTTGAGTGCTCCGGTGACAACGTGGATGTCCTCCCACTGGCTGTCGTCCAAATTCAGCTTCTCTTCTGGGAAAACACGAGGAGAAATGGAACAACTGGTTTTAATGAAACAATTACAAGACACTAATTATTATGTTAATGTTTGCCTACTATCATCAGCAACCGTTAACAGCCTTCTGCACCTAGAGGTTTGGTGCTGTGCATGGTTTTTTTTTCTTTTTTTTTTTTTTGGTAGGAAGAGAACATTTTCAATGGAATACCATCTGTAGGAATGCAGCTAACAAAAAACAAGAGACACAAAGAGACAGTACCATTGACACAGTATGTCAGATACATTTATTCCCATAATGCACCAGTATGAAAATTAGCATCACAGCTCAACATGATTCAAAGCTATTGGTTTTGAGGCCGAGGGGCTAAGAGTTGCCAGCGATGGACGGCTCAAGGGACCGGCCTAGAGGCCTTGCTGAGCCAACAGGAGACATATGCTAAACATGGCAATAGAAAATGAGTTATTGCTTTACATGTGTTAGCCTTGCTATGTACAAGGGAATAATGGGTAACGCTTTTCTCCTTTTTTGCCTGAATGTAATGTCAGCAAGGAATAGAGTACTGTGAGAGAAAGGATATTAATTCCTTCTTACTGCTTCAAATATTTTTTGTTTGGTTTTCATCTCTGGGAGGAAGATTTGCCCAGCAACAATATTAGACAGACCCCTGTTGGCCTACCTAGGCTATGCAAAGCTGTCAAAAATGATAACACACTAAAGACAAACCACAAGTGCATACAAAACTGTTTTGCAAACAAAAAAACATTTTCTTTTGAAGCTTGACTGAGCTAAGGAATTTAAATATAAAAGAAACTAAATCCTAAAATAGAGTTTCTAATAAAAATAAAACAAGATTGCATGATTATTCTATTTTTCTTTGGTCTTGTTTTTTTCTTTTTAATTCTGGTAGTGTGATACTGTTAGAATATAAAAAACAATGAGATCATAATCCATATAAAACTCTAGGAAAATACAAATCCTTATCAGTCCATATCAAAATGACACACACTTTCTCCAAGTTCTGTTGGTCCAGAACTGGAATTTGCTTTTTTCACATGTGCTATGAATCTCTTTTTTAAAAAATTTCAGTCTGATGCAACTCGGGGGACAATTATAAAAACTACTGAAAATATTTAATTTGAAGCAACATAATCCTGAAATGTTTCACTAAATGTGACTGAAATTTCATGTTTAGCAATCCAATTACCTTCAAGAACAGCACCTTTATTGAAATGTTGTTAAATGAAATGGTAAAATTATTTGAGACACATGGACACCCACAACTCCGGATCCCTGGTACTTTAATGCAATAGTTTTCTCACATGATGTTTACATTTGGACAGAAAATCTTATTCAAAATGGAGTTGTCTTTAAACTTCTATGTGATAAATATTATTAAACACTTTTAAATTTCTGGATTCAGGAAATGTATACAAATAAAGGAATGGACCCAATTCCTTAACTTGGAGTAATGTGAGACAAAGCTGGAACAAAGGCAGACTTGTGCATTTCATTTAGTTGTCTTTCTTGCTTCTTTGATTTCAAGCCTCTTTTTTCTTTCTTTCTTTTTTTTTTTTTTTTCCATTGAATTACCTCAATCATAAAAGTAATGATTCGATCTCAAATGAGTTACCAGAGGGGATCTTCTTTAGACTCTGAGATCATACTTGATTGATCGTATTTCAACAATTAGCCTTTTATTTTGCCACACACTATTGAACTAGATCGACAACATCTTAGCAGGCCAGCTTTAAACAGTCAACTGTTAACAATAGCATCAAAAAGAGAGACCTGATGGGGTTTACTGTCACTTTAAAGAACAGGGTGGGTTTTCACATTGTTGAAATCTGTCAGATATTTTGAAATGTCCCTCTCACTATGGTGCCACACCCCCTGCGTGCCCTTATAATAAAATTGGTTTTACTCCTGATTAAATCATTTTCTCCCTACCCACTACCATACTTCTCATAATGGACCTGTGTGCTCTACAGCTGGTGTTCTTCCCATGGTACCAATTCTTACTTTATCTTTTAAGCACTTCGCTGCTAAGATCTCATGCAGAGTGCTTATGTTTTGTTAAGAGCTTCATTCTTAGAGAAATAGCTTAACACATGTTCTAAAAATGTTGTACAACTTATTGCTTAAAACACATTTAGAAAATGTATAAGTACTGTAGCTTTGGCACAGAACTTTAAGTAGAAACCTTAAAAAAAACCAACTTGTTTTTGCCATGCATTTGTCTTAAATGTCTAAAGTGGAATGCTTGACTTCTAAGGCTTTATAGAGACTTATCTTACCAGATTTTTGCACCATTTCCAGCTCTTCAAGGAAACGTGTTAGGAATGTATCATCGTGAAAGCAAAGGGTGTCAATTTTCCCTCTAGCAATAAGAGAGTTTTTAAAAATGTTTGCTAGAAGGAACAAATGCCAAGTAAAAAAAAAAAAAAATTAAAAAGAAAATAGAAGTCCGTTCAGTTAAGAGTCTTGTTTGGTTCCCACTGGTTGGAATTGCTCACATACCATGGCGATAGGGCCATAAACAAACACACACATGTATTTCAGGCTAGGTTTAAGGGGAGAATCTGGCTTTTTGGCTTTACACAGACATATTTTTTTATTGGGGTGTTTTGCTTACATAAAGATTAAGTCCCAAATCCAGTATTTAAACTTGACAGTCAAGGACTGCTTTCAGTCATGAGATACTGTATCTGGGAAGATGCTAAAAATCTCACAGTCCTAAAAATTTGCTTTAACTTGTCAGGAGCATTTGATTAGTTCAACCATCACTGCCAGTTGATATCATATATCTTAGATACAGACACAAACATGCCCAGAAAAACCCGTAAAATTAATGCTAATACTTGGCCTGAAAATGTAAAGACCACATTAGTGGAAAAAAGAAAAAGAAATAGTGCCGACACTTGTCAAAGTTATTAGTTAAAAAAAATCAATATACAATACATTTGTGAAGGGAATGTGTGTGTTGCTCTTATTATTCCTAGCAAATCAGTCTTTTCAGCAATACACATTTTTAATGGCATTTGCAATGTCTGCAGTAGAATGAAAGAGGAGTTCAGCTTTGGTTTAAGCATACCATCATAAGGTTATCCTTGTTCAAAAAGGAATGGAAAGATCAGCTGAAGACGAAAGCAAAGAAAATATGAAAATCAGCCTAGGCAGGACAGAGAACTCAGTTTTGAAAGAAAATGGATGTGGTTCCTCTAACCACATGGCCTGCCTTTTATGTAGACTATCATGTAGACTTTTATGTAGAGCAAAATACAGTCATTTGAGAGCACTGCTTGTTCATTTTTCTTTTAAGATAATTTATACAAGTATTTTCCTAGTTATAAACTGTCTTTTGCCCATACTGCCATCAAATTCCAGAGCACCATGTTCAGAAGTCTTACTTCACTTTGGTTATTATATATTCCTACATCTCCTGAGTGACCCTAAATAACATGGAAAGCAATTCTTGCAAACTCAACTGGAACTTGGTCTGCTATGGAGATTGTGTCCTCTAAAAGCTTTCTAAAGACCTTGGCAAGATGTGTCTTACTGGGTCTTGTACCGTAATATGTTTGCTAACTCTTTACTAGTCAGAGATCCAAATCAGAGTTATAGAATCCTAAAATCCTAGAATGGTTTAGGTTGGAAGGTACCTTAAAGAACCTGGCCTTGAAAACTTCTAGGGATGGGGCAGCCACAGCTACTCTGGGCAACCTGTGCCAGTGCATCACCACCCTCATTGGGAAGAATTTCTTTACTATCTCATCCAAATGTTCTCTTTTTCAGTTTAAACCCAAATATTAATTTGTACTCTGAAAGGTGTGTTTGATAGCTGTACCTCCATTTTAATAGCCACACCTTCTCTCATCACTAGTGCAGAGACATAGCAGCCCTCTTGGGGTAAACAGATTCTTTCAAAGTGATCACACTCAACTTAGAGCAGTAACAGAGCACAGACACGTCTGGAGACATGACAGCAATGGGATGCTGTGAGGTGGTGAAGGCTTTTGCTCATCATATGACAAAGAGCTTCCCCCTTGGCAATGAGGCACATGATGTTTGGCTTCCTCCACTGCCAGTAAATCCTGTCCTGACATTGCATTTTATATACACACTCCAAGAAGCATAAAATCCCTTGAACTTTGATTAAATAGTACAGCAGAAACCTCAATCCATGCAAAGCAATAGTTTATTCATTCAGCAAGACTTCTGAGTTCTCTCCCAGCTCAACAATTCTTCTTCCTCTCTTTCTTGCTAAGTCTGTGAGGTGCACTGTCCTGCCTGCATAATCCTACACTTCCAAGTGTGTTTAAACAAAAGAAGAAAAAAGTCAGATTAGCAAATCATTAAATTTCATCTACAGCGTACTTCTAATCAGCTTCTGCTTAACCCATTCAATGCTACCATCAATGAATTACAAAGGGTATAACAGCAAAAGAAAGCTTGCATGTACCACTCCTTTACTAGAGGAACATGTCATGCCATTTTAACAGATATTTTAAACCATGATGTTATAATGCCTATGCATTTGTTTATTAAAGTGCCCAGTTGCATGGAGCCCAGGCGCAAATTACTCAACAATTTAAGTTAAAAAGCAGAACATCTGTATGTACATTGAGTGCTGTTTATTCCAGTTCTCTGAAATGATAGTTGGCTGACCTGAGGGCATGCTGTAACAGCCAAGTACTGCTAACTTAAATCTCAAACTGTGCCACAAAATAAAAAAAAATAAAAAAAGATATATGTACTTGAGCACACTGGGTCATATTCATCCTTGCATAGTTCCACTGAAATCCACAGAGTAAGGCAGGGATGAACTATTTCATCGTTTCTGTGAAAAAGATCCAGTACATTCAACAAGTTCAGAAATGGTACATCATGAAAGCATGCAGAATAGTACAAAGGTTTAGAAAAGTGGTCAGCTAGTTATACCATTGTATTGGGGAAATTTCTATGCTATTAGTTGTTATTTGAAATTGTAAGCATAAAAATATAGAGTGGTACTGAAAGACGAATCCTTTTGGTAGCCAGAAATAGGTATCATCACTAAGATACTCACAATTGTCCACTGCTAATACCTGCTACAGGGTTAGATGGCAGCAGTATTAGTTGGCATATTCTATCTTTGTGATTTGAAGCAATAGTTACTGTAATTACAAATACAAGTACTTTTAAAATTTGTTAAAGTTGGTTGAATCAAGTAGTCTGTATGGGAAAAGGAGTGATTTTAAATATAGAATATTTCCCTTCAAAGTGCAGACGAAAGCTCCCTAGGAACAAATAGACCAGCTGTCTACAGATCAACATACTTCTGTAAGACTTAGAGGTGACTTGCTAACAAAGAGTAGGAGCATGTATATGTAGCCTGAGCATCTGAAACCTGTAGCACCAAATTATTCCTTTGGGGTCAAAGAAATACTCAAATACCCCAAAGGGTTTAAAGAAAGGGGTAAGGAAGGAGGATGGAGGAATTCCCACCCAGCTCATACCTGCCCATGGCTGTGGAGGTTTCTCAGCCTCAGCAGAGGGCTTGGCAGATCTGCAACTAATAGAAATCAAATCGCTATGCTGAGTGAAAATTAAATTTGTCATACAGTGGTAAGATTCTGTCCTCTATCAAATTCCCTCTACTTAGTTGTTGAAAAGTAAGTTCAGTTTCTTCCTAGTAGTTAAAAACCACTTTTTGTTTTGTTTTGTTGTTTAGGGTGTTTTTTCTGTTTATTCTTCCCTCTTTACTCTGAAACTAATGGCTTTCTTATTTCTTTGTGCAAGCTAATGGATTGTAGTCCATTTTCTAGGTGGATGCTAATATTTTTATACCTAAGACTGCATAACACTAACATTAAATATTTGCCTAGATCAGGAAATTACTTTTCATAATATATCTTAATATTCAAAGGCAAATGTCCATTCTGAATTCTACTTTTGACTTGATCTTCCTTGCTTAGTCCTATGTTGTGTATATTAGTCAAGGTAAATATTTCCCTTACAACTTTAAATCTGTTATTATCATTTTTTTATTGTGTAACTGCTCTCCAGTAAACTTCTCTGCAATCTAATTTTAGAGGATTTTTCTCTTTTTTTTATTTTTCCCCATTTTTCTGATAAAAGTCAGGTCTTTTATCAGAATTTTGTGTATCAGTGTCCAAAAACCTGTATTTTAAACAAATTGAAGGTTCTCAAGATCTAATAGAGAGGAATCGGGCAATGAGTTTCTGTCCCATTTTTATAGTTCAAAAATAAGTTCAGATTCATATTGTCTTAATTGTACTAGTAAGAGTGCTTTAGGATTCTGTCATATAGCTTTTCTGTTTTTCCCCTTCTTGCTGTTTCTAACACTGTTTCTATTTCCATTCTTGTCAAAAGCCTTTTCATAGTCCAAAAATCTGTACACAATGTTTTGTAATATTTGGCAGACTTATCTGAAACTTAATTCACTGCCTTCTTGTGATTCATGGGTCATAAATTATTTCATATGTAATGTACCTCAAAGGGTAAAAAATTCTTTGTATTAAATTTCAACAAGACACTTTTAGGAAAATAAAAATTAAACAAAGAACAACAAAATAGAAATATTTTTGAGACTCTCTGAATAGCTCTGACCTCAGTATATGGTCTAGAGTGTTGTCTCCCACGAATGGTATCTCAGTATCCTTTAGTAAATATGAGATTTCAACACGCTATGAGTGAAAATACTCCTGCCATAATGTGGGCTTGCTGTGGACAGCTTTAAGGGAATGGAGAAATACAAAATGTGTAACACTGGATCAGACTGCTGATGCATTAAATCAGTCCTGTCTCCAGTGACTGTTAAACTGAAAGGATCTGACTGAAAACAATTCAAAAAACAAGAATACTACCCAATACTTACTTTGGGTAGCCAAATATATTATTGGGAGTGACCCCAACAACAATAAGCTTGTGCCTCAGTGAGTGAGTTTCAATAATCAAAGGAAATAATAAACAAAACAATAAAGATTGTTATGACTTCTTCTATGTAAATTACTTCCAAATGCAAACAGATCAAAGCTTAAGCTAAAATTAAGCAATTCCCCTAGTCCACTTGCAATAAAGAAAAGGAACATACATATAGGAGTTTTTTATAGTTGTAATGTTTATCAATATTAGTTTATTGCTTTATTAGAAAAACAGAAATTTAAACAATTCTCAATATGTAATTCATATATTCCTTATACTTTTAACCGCATTTATTTTAAAGGGACTGTTTACAAGAATGAAGATTATGCATAAACGTAAATGTCTGTTCTCACACACCAGTTTGTAGGATATCCAGAGAACAAATTCTGTATTTTTTTTTTATTATTATTATTATTTAATGAAAGGGCTCTTTGAATTCGACCAGCTGAAAGAAGTGTCCTTACATGAAATCAGGTGTATACAAGCTCTGTAAATGTCAAGGACAAAACATTTTATTTTGTATAGAATTTATCTTTTGGTTCACTAAAGTCAAATACTTCTGTTCATCAGAACTTTTATAAAGGACTGTTTCATAATATGAATCCATTTGGATTATCTGACCAAAGATAAGACTTCAATGGACTTACTATATCATTCACCACTGTACCAGTGCCACAAAAGGGAATTACAATTAATTGGATTATGTTGGTCTCCACCCGCTGATTGTAGAAGAGAAAGTCTGAAACTGTAACTATTTCAAATGGACCATATCTCTCATCAACCATGGGATTTGGGCTTTAATTTACCAATAAAGCTTAATTTCTTCTCTATATTCTCGTCCAACTAGGAAGAGGTCATTTAGACACTTTATTCGAGTTATTCAAAAAGAAAGGACAGTTTCGTTAAATAATTCCAAACTAGCATTTTAATACTTGCACCTTGCTTTAGGCATTACTTATTTATTCTATTAGCAATAAAATGAGTTGCTTTGAAAAATGCAAGCCAGAGAACCCAGGCCTGTGTTTGGGTCATAAGGATAACTCATGTTCCATCTACCCCAGTTCAGTTCACAAAATTTTGGCTGAAATTGTTACCTAACATGACAATTTGCTATCAGCTGTATGATCTGTGACACTATACAGGACAGTGAATATCACTTCATGTTGTGTAGGTTCCTGCAAAGACACGACACAGTGAATTTTCAGCAGCGAAGTCCCATGTTACATGTAGGCTTGTCTGTATTGAAAGTTACACTAGGAAAGGCAAAAGCACAATCATAAATTTGATACATCCAAAAAAATCATTGGCTTGGTAACACTCATATTCTACAATGCAAGTTAATTAATCTATTTTAATTCATGTGACTAGGATGCTAAACCCAACAATAATACTATTTTTATTCTAATATATATAATATTTTTACTGATGGTTCTGTCTAAATGCTGTTAGGATTTTTCTTCACTGTCCTTACTGGAAGGTTATTTCAGTGCCTAAGTCCTTCTAGTTACCAGCCTAAAATATTCAACTTTTAAAATAATTATTAATATCAGTAATGCTTGCTTTGATTTTTTTTTTCAAACTTTCACATTAAGTCTAAGAAATAAAAAGTCCTCAGTCAACTTACTTCAAAACCATGTTGCTTAATTCTGATTTGCATTACTTTTTGCTAATATCTGAAGCTCTAATTCCATTCCCTGGATATTAGCGGGACTAGCTATGCTGTTAAAGATAGGAATGCTTCTAAGTGCTTACTGAATCAGGGCATATGAGATGATAACTGTGTGTTTAAAACAAAACTTTAAACAGGAGGGGATTATATATGTTGCTAAAACAAATATATCTTCAAGTGCACTGAAGGACTTCCAAATGTTAAAGAAATGTTCTTTGATAATAATAATCCTAATAATAACATGAATTTTCAAATATTTTTATGCATTTTGAGAATCACATGAATAGGTAAGATTTTCAGTAAGTACACTGTTTTCATACAAATTCATTAACTTCACATTTATGTACACTATGAAGCCATACCAGCTGAGAATCGGATACTGGCGTATGTCCTGATCCAAACATGGCTTAGCCTGTCCATTTTAGCTTCTCTTGCACAGTGCCTGCATTGAAATTTTTGCGACAACGAAAATAGCCTTTTTTTGAGGAATATGAGGCTTTTGGAAATATGGAAGCCCTAAGTTTTTGATTAAACCTGTGCTCATGAAATGCGTATAATTACATGACTGGTGGAATTAAGAGCTGCATACACAGAAACATTTGAGACCTTGCCTAGGTCTTCTTAACCAAAAAGCTGACATTTCAAGGTCAGTGTGGACTTGTAAAAACCCAACTCCATCTACCCTGCCATGTGCACTTCCACATGCACAGCTATGCCTTCTCTTACCAAGCAACAGAATATGCATAAATACTGCAGGGCACATGTAAACACGCTTGGTAAAATTTATGGCTCCTCCTTGGCAAAGAAGGTGTGTACTGAAATACAGGTGACTCAGTGGCATGATGTTTTCCATTTCCCACGCATGCCTTGCAGTCTTACATGGAAGGAGAAGACACAGTCTCTTACTCATTTGCCAAATTGTCTCTAACATTACACCTTTTCCTTCATCTCATGTGCACATCCATGTTTTGCATTTTCCCTTGCTCTGCGGTATGACCTAATGCAGATTTGCCACATTAACAAGATATTTGTAACTACCTTTCCCTTTTGCAAGGTTTGTCTGGATGTGTATTCTAATTGTAATATTTCCAATTCCTCTTATTGCACCTAAACTTACATGCATGTATTTCAAGAGAAAAAACATATTCTTCGAAAAATATTTTAAACTTTAATGTATGTGGATTTTTCCTATTCTTCAAATTAGTTGTGTGAATGGACTTATAATAGGAAGACGATTTCAACATAAAATATAAGATCTTCGTGTCTGTGGTTCCTTGAGATATATTTCTTATGGGAGGGACCTGAATGTATTAAAATATTGATTAGACTAATGTTTCAAGTAAATGGAGATTTATACTTCTTTTTGGATACAGAATTTTACAAAAAATTTCAAGGCAATGCACGATAGAACAGTTGACAAGGAGGATAGCATCTGCTTTCCTGGGTATTCAAGCTGAAGTTTTTTATTCTAAATGCAAGCAATGTTTCCGAAGTTAACATAATTAACTCACAACAATCTTGAAACATCATAATATAAGATACAGATGGAAGTTCAAAGCTTTAAGAATGTCATGTAGCTGCAAGAGGATTATCATATTTTAACTGCACAGATCTGAATACCAGTTAAAACAGGTGTTTTTATTTCAAACACTTTTGTACACTGTGACTTTATCAGGAGAGTTATTTACGTATTAGTCTACTAGGAAGCATATATTGCTTGAAAAATGTGATATGTAATAATTTCATGAGACAAAACAATGACAATCTTTACTGCTTCCTAAAACAATAAAAGACCAGTAGTTCAATTAGTAAGTAATTTCCGTGTGACTATTTGACAGATTCTTCTAATTGTTAAGCTCCCACTAACTATTGCTTTACATAATTAACTATATTCAATAAAGACATGTGGGCCAGTTGCCCTTTTGACAATGTTTTTCGCAAACTGATTTGCTTACCAAAAATATTTTTAGAACTAAAAGATACTAATCTTAAGTGGAAATACACATCAAAATGTTAAAGCAGCTCTGCATTTTACCATGGTTATGAGAAAAAAATTTGGATTGTTTAACATATCATTTATGCTGCATGCATAATAGCTCAAGTCTTCTAGCAGAGATCTTTCATATTAATTTAGCATTGCATAAAATTCATAGTAACAGGTCCAAGGGTCAAGCATCATTCATCATTAGTTGAAGTGACATTTGCAACCCTTCATATAGCAGCTGCTTGAAAGGGGAAAAAAGGTATTCTTTGGAAGAATGGGGGGTAGTACACAATCCTCACTCTATCTGTAGAACGGAAAACAAGGTGCCACTATGTCAGCATGGTAATGTGCTTAAATTTGGTGATGCCATTCTTCCCTAACCCTCACGAGTCACAAGGCGCAAGGCAGCTGCATTCCTGAACTTAGTAGCTCGGGTGGAGATAAGTAATAACTAGATGTAAATGAATTACATTACTGTGGTTGTGAACATAGCTCTGTGCATCTAAATTATGATTTATATCAGGATCCTATCTTGTTTTTGAGAGTTTTCTACTTGTTAACAAGGCAGCCCTTGTTCTCATGGCATCCTCCAGGCATAATAGTTTCTGGGAAGCCAAATAAGATCACTTTTGAAACTGCAAGACAGCATTCCAAGACTTTGCAGCAGAACACATTGGGCAAATTAGGACTTCTGAAGACTGTTAACTAACAAATTTTTTTTTTTCTTTGTGGCACGTCGCCGCTACTATAAAACATTAAGATCAGAATGGGAAATGTGAGCAATTAAAATGAAAATGTAATCATCTGCAAGAAAAGATAAATTTGTATTAAATGGCTAATGCTTCACAGTCCTTTTGATATTACAAGTACTTTTAAAGAAAATATATATTTTATGTCACAGTAATTTTTATTATGTGAAACATGTGATCTCTTTGGAATTATGTATATTTTTTAAATCACAGTCATTAAAACAGCCTGCAACACAAAGTAGTTAAATTTTGGAGCTTTGCTAATATTTGGCAATTTTCCTCAACTTTGTTATTATACCTGAAATGTATTTAATTAATTCATGTCACTAATTATCCTCTAGTATTTAAAGCACTGTGATGATTACTAGTCTAGACTACTAGTTCTTTTTGAAAAAGTTTAATGATTTTTACAAGGGAAACCAATGCTTTTTAAAGAGTCACTTAGAAGCACATGAAAAATGTTCAAGGACATTGCTTATTCCACACTGCAATTCTATGAGCCACTATAGATTAAGCTCCCAGTCAAAACACTTCTACCAATGAGAAGTTATTTTTCCATATTCTACATATGTGTTATGGAGGAGAGGGTACACCAGTCTCCTCTTGTACTGAGTCAAATTACAGTGATGCAGGTATTTCATGGTGAGATCTCATTACAGCCAGTGGCAGCACTGGGCCCTCTCATTGCATGGCAGCTGTGAGCTTCAGACTGATTCCCAAAATGGTTTGCAGACCATGTCAGTCATATGTTACCTAGAGCATAAGATAGCCATTCATCAGCAAGCAATCCATCCCCAAATCAGACAAAAAGTATTTTCACAAAGGACCAGTGCTACTGGTCCATTACCCTTATGACCTCTCAATTTCCCATAGATTTCAATAGCTGTGCAGACATTAAACACATATGTAAAGATGTTGTAGACACCAGAAAGGCAGAATGGCTGTAAAAGGAATAGAACAGCAGAGGCAAGATGACTGGCAGATAGGGTTGCCACATCCCCCTTAAAGAGACTGCTCCTTTTCCACACCTTATGTCTCTTGTACCATAAAAATATGCATAGATGTATGTGGGAGCATCATAGCAGATTTCTTGGGATGCGTGCCATGCATCTGAGCTTCGAAGCTGGCTCAACGTTGTCACCATTAAGTCGCAGTGTACACAGCAACACTTCAATCTAATTTCAATTAGGGAAAAGTTACACAGAAACTTCTTTAAGTACACATGACCCTACACATAAATACCAATTTAATTCAGTATCATCAGTGTCTTTAAAGTGAACATTGATACCACCAACGAGAGGAAGGAATTTAAAAGTGAGGCAACGCTTGATGACATTACAAACTCTGTCTGTGTTAACTAGTACATCAACGGTTAGTAAAACTGTGGGATTCATCTCTGAAGAAATGGAATGAAAAGAAGTAATGACATTAAATTTTCATTACAAGCAGTTTTTATGTGACACAAGGTAGAATATTGCATCATTATACAACAAAATACTACCTGGTAAATGAATAAAAGCCTTATGTGCTTGCAAGCTACAGGTACCAAGAGTGTTAAGCAATTGCAACTGACAGAACTAACTAAAACTACTTCTCATACCAAGGACACATAATCTCCTCAAACCAGTTGGTTTACATGCCTAATTATGCCTCTGTCCTGAACTCAGACAAATCTGAGTATGTAAGGGGAATTCCAGTGTCATTAAGCAGGATCAGCGAAATGTATGCATTTTCATGTGGATACGTAGGATATGCAGTCACTGCATTTAGAGTTCCATTTTCTTTTGTTTGTCAGGTCTTTTATTTAGACACAATGGAACAAAAAGTGTGGCAAGTTAGGGCTTTAATTATTGAAAACCATTTTTTTTCGTTCAAAAGTTAGATTTCCCTAACATGCAGATTAATTGAGAGAGACGTAAATAGGTCCTTTAAGCACAGAACAAAACACACCCCCCCGCCCAACACCCCCCAAATCTGCAGAAGACCAGGAGTAAAAGTTGTCCTAAAAGTGTTAAAGACTCCTTGTACACCATCAGTCTCTGTTGACCAGGGAGTTTTTACAGTCTTTGAAATCTTCTTTCAACCACAAGACATCTTAAAGGGATAGAAGGTCTTAAAATGTGCTCTGTATCTCTACAGTTGAGAAAGATACATCGAGGGGGAGGGAGAGGGGAGTCAAGCCACAACACAAAAAGCATTAATGCAAAGAACAGTGGGGTCTCTCCCTAATTTGACTTTCTCTACAGGTGGTCTGCAGCTGCATCCAAACAGGTTACGCTACCGCTTTCCCATGGGCATTACAACAAAGTAGGATCTGTATTCACAAGAATACGTTTACTAGCATGGGCTGATTCACGTCTAAAAATAAGAAAAAAGCATTTTTCAGAATAGCCTGAGGTAACTCTCTGCGCCAGCAGAAGACAGTAGCGCTCTTGTTTCACTGTCTGTGCGTGGTGATAAAGGATATCAGAAACCTACTTCATGTGACTCACTGAGGCCCACAGCCAGCGTCCAATTGATTCATTTCATTTGTATTAGTTTGTTCTCCATCAGCTACACAACAGACTAGTCCAAATCAATAAGCAATATTCTGTTTTCTATTGGCTTGGGGGTAATTCGCACTGGGCCCTGCAGCTGCTGTATCTGATTTTATACTTCTGCATATCATCATGGAAACAATAGAGTTCAGAGACAGCTCAGTGTGGGAAGAAATGGGAAGATTGCAAAGGTAAGGTGAGATAGTGGCTTTTAAGTTGTTACGCTTGCAGGAGGATATATGAGTTGTCCATGCTGCAGCTGGATAGCTGCAAAGACTGCATGCTGTGCTCATGGTACTCTTCCAAGGGATGTAGAAGTTATTTCACATTGTGCCTGAGCAGTTATAAAGTGAGTAAGACACCAGCACACATTCATAGATGCCTCTGGTAGCAGGCTAAAAAGGCATGTGAATGGGATGAGCATGTAACTATTGTGTTTTCTGCCTGGTGCCCACTCCAGCTCCTGCAGTGATGTGGTGCTAGCAGCACCCTCAACTGAGCAGGGTTTGCAGAGATACAGCAGTAACCTGTCAGCTTGGTACTGACAGAATCCCTACTGCGGACAACACCAAAAAGTACTGTCCCTGTGTACATGTAGAATGACCTTTCTTGATCTACCTTAAGTAGATATCATGTCTGCTTAAATGAATTTCTGTACAATTAAGCTAAACCATGCTATCCAGGAAGTTTTTTGCCATTCTTTCTCTTTTTTATAATTTCATCCACAGTACCTTGGGTGGTGAAATCTTGTAACTAAATGCTTCCAAATACCTTTGACTCCCAAATACCTCTGAATTCCTCTTTTTTCTTTCAATTTATTTATTTATTTTAAGACTTCCTCTTTCAAGTTGTTGGCAATTGGAAATAAAAGAGCTTTAACCCAAAGCTGTCCCACACCACTTCTTCCATACACCACATACTGACTCTAAGAGTAATGCAGCTGTCATTATCCCTGCACAGATGAAGACCAACACAGACCATATTGTAACATCTCTTTTTCCATAAAACTTGTGAATCCTTGCTCTGCCCTGGGTCTTGGATTTCTTCAGTCACTGTACTGTGCCTTACCCAAAGTACAGAGCTAGCTTTTTAGTGTCTCTGACAATATTGGCTTCTCTACATGAGATAGAAAAACATTCTGGATATCGGGGTGGATGTAAGGGGTGGCAGAATACGTCCCAGTGTGTTCTTCCTACCAAATACACTTGACAAAGTTTAATGAAAAGTCTTCTCTACTTCCTACTAACAGATGTTTCCAATTTTTTCTCTCTCAGCACTTTAAACCACCATCTTTAGTTTTCATGTCTAAGAGACATTATTATAGGATACATCATAATGATATACTGTACATTCATATACAGTATCCCATACAATGACTAGTTGATTTATAATTCAGATCCAATAAAGGGAAAAATTGATTTAACTGATGACTAGTGAAATACTAAATGCATTACAATGTTTGAAAAGAACATCCTTTTCTTGCAATGCTAGTGACATAATAAAATTAAATATGGATATAAGATAATGCCCATTATTATTAGGCAAGTGGAATCAAAGGAAGCAGGAAGAAAGGCAATCTCTGTGGATCAAGGAATGCCTAAACTTTCTCTTCAAATGTACAAAGAAATGAACACAAATGGAAAAAAATCACAAATAATAAACTCAAACTATCTGGAATTTCAATATAAAGTTAGTTTTCTGTCAACTGGTCCTGGTGTATTAGGACTTTCAATAGTGCTGTTACATGTGGGTACTGTATTGGGGATATCTGTGAATTTCAGGGGTCATAAACCTTTGGTTTTTTAAGCTCTGTGTTAAATGTTTATTTCCTTATTAGCCACAAACCTCTATAGCAGCGCAAAGGCACAATACAGCTCCACACCCAGGAAACTCATATTCACTCAAATGCCTTGTGTCTCACCCCTTCTCACTTCTGACTTCCTCCTTCACCCCACAAAACCCCTATGAAGCTTCATCCCCACAGCTCACCTCTCCCCAGACAGCCTGCTCTCCCAGAATAGTTACAAAATTACTACTGAGGCATTGCAGCCATTAATTTCCATGTCTCATTCAAGAAGCTTTACAACTGCTCCCTTTCCTCAAAAACTGATGTGCAGCTGAGTGGGCAATGAGCCTGCCAGGGTGGTGGTGGGTGACAGCATCAGCAGGTGGGGAGCACAAAACCAAGGTGCTAGTGAACTTCCTCTTGTTTTGAAGAGCTCTTCAATGTATTTTATGTTTTCAGATCTGAAATAAAGGCCAGGTACCTTAGAAGTACTTGGGGTTTTAGCTTTCTTTGAGCATTGGCTAGTAGTCAGTCACTTCAACATTTGCAAACATCTTTGTTCTTCCAGATGGGTAAATTGCTTTTAATACAAAATAACTTCCATTCAGAAGATTGCTCATACAGATTTAGATTGATGGTCAAGTTTTTATAATCTTGCTGCAGTAGTTTTTCCTTTAGAAACATGCTCATTTTGCTTCTGGAGAAGCATCATCAGACAGTAGCTGCTCCTGAGCTGGAGCCAATAGAGTTTATTATGTTGAAAGAATCATATAGTCGTTAAATCCAAAACAATACCCAAATACTGGCACTAAGTTATACCTCATTTTACTCTTGTATCAGTAGCATTTTCAAAGAATTTAGTGATCTCTGATATTTTACAGAGAAGTTATTATTTTCTCTAAAAATCTTTGGGTATTTTAACCTGTATTATTGAATTCAAGGAGATATTATTAATTAGCTCACAAAAATGCACCACCAGAATATAAGGGTCAGCTAATTTGTGCTTAGACACCTACATTTGCGTGTCAAAACTGGATAGTTATGCTCATAGCTGCCCATTCATTTTTACAGATAGATGCACCTACACATTTTTGCGGGATAATTTTTGGAAGTCTATAGAAATACGGTCCTTAAAGATTTTAATAAGATTGGCAAAACATACTTTCTTTGCATAAAATTATGTAGTTCCCAAGTCTAAAATTACTTTGATTTAAAAAATGAAAATTGGCAAGGGATTAATGCATAATATGGTCTAATTACTTTTTTCTTTAAAATAGATGGTCAAGATCGTAACTCAGAATAGTGGTTACTATTCATGAACTGAAACTAGGAAATAGAACTGAATACTGAATTTTATTAGGTGTCTTAATATGAGTTTAGCTAATAGAATCCTCTTACCTTTGGCTGAATAACAGGTATAATCATTATGAAAACATATCTAATTTCTACAGTTGAAGCATAAAGCTCTACTAATTATATTTTTATGATATTGAAATGTAAACTGACCAAAGCCTGGAAATAAAAAGTAGAACTGACTTGCTGTCATTCACTTGCAAAAACACATACATTCATAAACACACATGCTCAAACAAATAAAAGGAGAGAAATACATACAGACACAGAGGATGTTGAAAGCAGATAATTAACACATATTTTGGCCCTTACAGATGGTATTTAACCTTTGCATTGTTTAAAATACTGAAAGTTTATTTCTTATTTATCAAAGGGGATTCAGCAATGTTCAAATGATATTTGCCAGTTTGTAATATATAGAGCTTGCTAAACATTACTCAATAAAAAGATCAGGTTTACAGTGAGGATTGAATATTCCCTGTCATGTTCGGTAGGAAAAAACAGTATTAAAGCAAGGATACTTCTTTTGGCACTCTAGTATTTTATTATTTCTTTGTTTGCAGAGGTTAGTTACTCTCAGTAAGTAAATATCACTGTGAATTTCTCTTTGTCCTTCATCAATCAAAATTGGTCAATTATAAGATTAGTGCAACTAGATCAAAACTCCAGGCTGTGTAGTCATATTACCACTCATATTATTACTAAAAGCGCATCTATATTCCAAACTGGGATACCATAACCCCTTTGTCATTTTCCAATAAAAAAGACCATACCAAATAGGCAGAGCACACCGTAATTAGCAGCTGGCAGAGAAAGCTGTAAATCTGTATGAGTTCTGAACGATTTGCTTACATTGTTGCTTTGTTGACAAATGATGCTGTACATGTTAATGTTCCTGAAATGTCCCCATTGCACCTGACGTGCCAATAAATGCCAGCCAGCTGTATGAATTATGGAAATAAGATTTTTGTTTATGAAGGTATCCCAGACATTTATTTTACTGCATGCCTCTTGACAGATTTAATGTCTGGAGTTACATTGAGAAGATATTTGCTACCTGACATAATGGATAATGGAAACTTTAAAGGCTTTTTTTAATGATGAGGCTAATATATTTTTTTAATTTCACCTTGTGGCTACACATTTACTCTCCATATAAAGCTTTCATATTTTAAATGAAATGATCCTAAATTGTTCCTAATGTACAATGAGTTGGATGAAACCTGTGCTGCAGTGTATGAGAAAACAGAGAAAAAGTACATCCAAGAGCTATTAAAGCAAGAGCGCTACATGCAAGTTTGTCTATTTTCTTAGGTTACTTTATCTCCTGTGCACAATTACTAGTATATCATTAGTGCACAAAGGTAGCTGTTAAGACCTAGGCATTTCAAAGTATGATAAAAATCTTTCAACAGATGTATTTAAAGCAGACTCCATAAACCATTCATTTAATATGCTAAGGCAAGACACAGAGAACATAGAAACATGTGCATCTACCTACTATATTTAGCTATGTTTAACTGAATTCAGAACCAAATAATCTGTTACTGAAGTTTGAATATTTAAAAACAAGGTGTATGTTCTTAAATAGGACAGACACACACAAACCCCCTTTAAGTATTAAGGACATGAAAACTCTATTCCAACCCTGCTTTTAGCAAGCATCCTTATTCTGGCCGAGGAAAATGATTTCGGGCATCCCGTCTCTGAATCATAAACTCTGATAAGGCTCATCTAGAGACAGTTTTGCAGGTCACTCTTGGGTTTCCTCCAAAGCACGCTCCGTCTGCTGAGCTTGCTGCAGAAGACGCCCCAAAGCTCTCCCAGCACTGGAGTGGGCAGCAGGTGCTGGCTCCCGGGAATCCCAGCACTGCAATTTCCCTGCCCGGCAAGCAGGGAACCTGATTCCTGCTCCAAAGTGGAAAAATTTAGCCTGGCAGAAGAGCTTGTACTATGCAAGCTCTTCAATTCTTCCTCTATTAACACATGTTAGTGTATTGTTAAGAGGAACAATAGCAACCCCACAAACTATTTATTCCATCAAGAACAATTTATTGTCTTTTGTAAGTTCGTTTCCAGCTTCTGAAGCTCAAGAGAGAAAAATCTGCTGGTTCTTTAAAACTTCAAATGTTGGGGACTATTTGTAGTCATCATACAAATGGGGGTGGTAACCAAATTAACCAAATTCATTTTGTAACCGCAAATCATTCCTATTAAAATACTCCCTTCTGACCCCACCTCAAAAGAAGAATAAGAATAATAAGAAAAAAGGAGTCCAGATGGTTAAAATTATTTTTAAGCAAATATTTAGTGGTTACAGTTGAATTCTTCTGGCGCACATTCTCCACTACAAAAATGACACCCCACAATCACTGTGTTAACCATTTTCCAATTTGCCAGCCAAAAGAATGCCTCAGAGAACACACACACACACTTTATGGAAGCATTATCAGAAATGCTATATTAAAGCTCTTTTGCAATGTGGGCATGAAGGAAGGCTGTTTTACACTCTGTGGTAGAATTTTGTCTCCAGGTATAACATGCAACTCCTCAACAGACAATTGAATTTTCTAAAGCATTCCCTTTCCTGAAGCAGAACTATTTATCAGCACATTTCTTTACTGCCAGTGTCACTGGAAACTCTATTTGGGGAGTGGGGTGAAAGGCAGAAAAGGCTTGTAAGTATACATTCACAGTAACTGCCATCTCTAAATTTTGCACAGTTTAGAAATGCTTCACTAAAATGCATTCCTTCGTTTCCCATATCCTAATTTAGCCTGTACAAGAAGAAACCCAAGGAACTCCCTTTGTAGCTCTGACAGTTGCTTTAATTCTCCCATGTTTTTTTCTCAGGCTCATTCACACATTGACCCACGCTACTTGGATATTATACATCGTTATTATATCCTTGCATTTTCAACAGATTTACCAACCACCACCACTGCATGCATGCTCCTATGTGCAGCCAGTTCATGTCACAGAGCAGACTGGTTGAAGGCTGATGAGTAACAGAAGCAAGAGTATTGGCACCAGTACGGGGCTGACTGTGGTGATGGATGGCCAGGGAAGGTGTCCCCCTGTACAGCTCCTGCAAACTGGTTGCTCCAGTCTGGCATTCCAGGAGGCTTACCAGATGGAGAAACCTTCTCTGCAAGCTGTGCTTCCCAGGAAACTCCAGGCTGTAACCCTTTCCCTCTTCCTCCACATACCCTATTGCTTCCAGATTTCTTTCTATGCCTACATATAAACAACCAAGGCAAAATCTGATTTCTTAGAGACACACACACCTAACCTGCTTTTAATACTTTCTCCAGCAAATTAACCCCAGCTACGTTACCACTGCATATGTAGCTTTGGCGATAGAAGTTAATTCATTCTAGGTCATGTGATTTACATGGAATGGATGCATGTATTGTGGCTGCTCAGATTTTTTAAGCAGGAGAGAAGTTTGTTGTAAGGTTCAATGCTTGGATACCATGGTGCTTGCATGGTCACACTTATGAGTAGTTTTTTGCAGGCATTAAGGTTAGTTATCTTGCGATCTTTTTGTACAGTTAATGAGACACTGTTAATAAAAACTCTGATAGAAACAACAATTTAAAGTTAAGCTTATTTTGGTAGAGGCTACAGTCTGAATTATATATGTTTGTTAAATGAAAGGAAATACATGTCTATATATATGTATGTGCATATGCACATGTGTTTTACATTGGTGTGGCTTCTCTAATCTCAGTGTTTTACATCAGAATAGTAAAAGGTAAATCTGACCCACACCATAGAGTCTCCAAAGGGCTAACTCTCATTATTTTTGTTACAAATGTCTATATTTTGCTCAGTGGAAGATTAAAGCTAATGTATAGCAGAAGAGCAATGTAAGGAATCCCACAGTAAGTCTCCATCCTCCTTCTGGTACCTACACAGTGGGTAGTACAAGAACTCAGCCTCCCCTATCCATTCTCTCTTTCATGTGCATGGAATTCATTGAAAGTAATGAGAAGGAAATTACAGTAGTCTTGCAGGTCTCTAACAAGGGATCACTGTGTGGAAAAATGCGACTTGTCAAGAGCTACTTTCTTTGTATTGTTTCATGAGAAAATGTACCATAAAGAATAGCTGAAACCTAAAAACTTTGCATTCCTTTTTCAGTATTAAATCAAACCAGATATTGGTAAAAGGTGCAATTTTACTGAAGACATACCAAAAGGTGACAATATTCCTACTGACTGAGATCAGTGGCTGACACAAAATATATATTCCATTTCAAATATATTGTTCCATAAATTTTTGCATTTTCCCTCTGTGGATCACTATTTCAGTAGTCTCTTTAAGACCAAGAAAATAAACACACAAATACCAAATAAACAAAGGAAAGAGATCTAGTTAAGGGCTAAATTTACTCACTTTGGGCAAGCAATTACTCAAGTATTCCTACTCTTTCCTTATATAGGTAGAAATTCACTACCAAGGAAGAATGCTTCAATCAAGCCTGCATCATTTGTATTTGTGTGTGACAAAATAATATAGGCATTCTGCAAACTTTTGCAAGAATGCACGCCCCTTTGAAGAGCTGAGCAAACTGCTCCAGACCTTGCTGTGGTGAAAGTAAAGCAAAGCAAACCCATGCCACAGCAGCGGACTGCCGCTGCCAAACACCCTGTTAAATGTCAGTGGCGAATGAAAGGAGTACTAGTCACCAGGGCCAGGCGTTGGTCGTATTGCACTGAATGATTGAGGAAGATGCCTGTCTCTGTGCAAGGCGGGTCTGCAGGCAGCCTCTAGCATGGGCACCGCTCTACCATTATCTTGTTATAGAAAACATTACCTGTCTTGCTCCCTGTTACTTATGTTCTGCATTGAAGAGTGGCACATTGATTAATTACTACTCTAAAGTGCTTATAAAGCATCAGTCCAAGGCAGGTTTACTCGGCTGGGGCCTCCCATGATTTATTGACTAAGAAGAAAAGCAAAGGCCATTTGTAAAGGAGCATTTTCTTTGAAGGGAGGGAAGAGGCAGGGGTGAGAGCAAAAAAGGAGGAAAAAAAAAGTTATTTAAATTGCCTATCTTCTGCTGTCCCAAATTAAAATGTCTGACCCTGAAGAGTAAAGCTAAAGACTCTATTCCTCTGAAACTTATGCAAACAAAAATAAACAGCGTTTTGACTCCACTTCTCTTTACGGGACACACTGCAAACATTAAGAAAAGAAACATCAAGAAAAGAAGCATCCTGAATCAACTGGTAAGAAAGGTCTGAAATTATTTATTTTGCTGACATAGGGAGCTGATCAGAGAACTTTAAAATAATTAGGACATTTCTGCTCTAATACTTTTTCAATATTCTTGTTGGAAAGGCAGAAGAAAAAGCAGCGCATGAACACACTGACACACACACAAAGCATATTCACAGGAAGGATTCATTTGGTTCTGGTTTTGGTTTGTCTCTTGCTATTTTGCCTTTTTTTTTTCTCCAGTAGTAAACTGGCACTTTGGGTTTACTGCACTTCACTTACTAAAGCCTTTTAGCAGTATATAGTTCAGGAATGTGCGAGAAAAAGATTCCCATATGACAGAGATTCTTTGATATTGTTGCTTCAACCAGAACTTTGAAACACAGTAGCTGGTTTTGTGTGTAACATATGACAATTTTTCCTCAAGTCTTATAAACTTTGATTTACTTAACTGCTGTTGCTGATGTGATTCACAGAGAAAGCATGAAGAGACTGAGAGAGAAATAGCTAATGTGTTAGTCATATTTGATGGTACAGGATTATACAGTAGAGAAATTAGTGCAGTCTGTACAAGAAGCCTACAAAAATATTGGTATCAAAGAAAGAAAAGAAGATAATGTCAAATACTTCCAATAATTTAGCACAATTTCAACACAGTATTATGCTTGTTTTCTAATAAAATTTATTTCTGTGTAGTAGATAAGGTTACCAAAAGCATGTGAGAAAAAGGAGATATAACTTTGTTTTTGTAGGTAACAACATGACAACTTCCACTGGATTTGGTGTGACCTTGCACCGGAGGAGCTCACACTTATTACCATATATTCTGTAATAACCTACCATAGTACCATATTAGCATTATTTCACATCATCATGCTGAATCACAACATGATGACTTCAAGACGCAGTGTTACTGAGGGTGGCGACCTTTCTTCTGGAAAAAATTTACTACATGGTCAATGATCTCTAAAAAAAAAACCCAAAAAAAACCCCCTCACTTTTTCTACTGGCAAGAAGACCTGGCAAGTAAACCCACAACCTACACCTCAGTGGAGCTTTAAAGTGTGAGGGCCTCAAAGATGCTGTTAGAAACTCTAAGTGGGATTGTCAATTCTATTAGAAGACATGAAGATTTCACCTCAGGAAAGCAAAGGTGGTTTGCAAATTTTGTCCCTGCTTCACCACTGACAGTCTGTGTAGCCCCAACTGCTTGTTTGTGATCATCTTCAAGGAGATTAAGGAAAGCTCTGGAAGCAGCCTAGAGAAAGACACCAAACACGTATAGGTGGGATCCAAATCCCGTGTCTGTGAGTACACTGTCCTGTCCCAGACAGGACCATGTACAGCAACCACACACCCAAAATCCGAAGGTGAACATAGCATTTGCAGGTCTACCATGTGCATTAGGTGGTATTGATGCCACAAAGCTGAAGGGAAGGATTTCCTCCAGAACCTGCTGAGGTGTCTTGTCCTTAGCTTGTGTGTTTTTCTCAGAAAAAGGAATTATCTCTTACCTCTCTATGGTGTAGTTTACCTATACGTAAAATGAAGACAGTGCTTGCCCTCTAGGGGTACAGAGAATCTTAATTAAACAAAAGATTCTTTGCCTTAATCAGACTTCTTTCACTTGCTAAGTACAGGGGAAATCCTTCCTTTCAGGAACAAACTTGACGCCATGACAAATGAATCAGCTTCCTCACCATATTGCCTTTGGGAATTATTTTCTTGGGAATAGATATTTATGAAGTAATAATATAAAAAAAACCCCACAAAAAAGCAAAACCAAAAAAACCCCCACCAAAACCAAAACGAGAAAACCAACAAAAATCCCAACCACAAATCTCCATGTTTTTATCGCTGCTGATGTTACTCCTTCATATTAAATGTTTTCTGCAATCTTATTTTATTGGGGATTCTGCCTTGGGGGACTAGTTACATATTGTCTATTCCCACAGAATATCCGAGACTACAAAGTGTTCAATTCTAGTATGGGAGTAAGGACGTGTGACAGAAGATGGGATAGGCGTGTGAGAACCGTGAGATGTGTATGGGGCAGACCTTCATCACATCTCATCTCTCAACCCCAACTCCTTCCTTCTGTAGATACAGCACTTTGTGAGAGCAGGTACCCCATCACCGTGAGTTTAGTCTCTTGCCACAAAGAACTAAGCACTGGTCTTGCCAGATGCTGGACAACTTTGGTGACATTCAGTGCTTTCTGTATGTACAAGGACTTTAATATGATTTAAGAAGCTCAGAAATATTAAGGTGGCATTCAGAAGCACACAGGATCAATACTTGTTTTAAAGCCAGTGGCTTACTTTTAAATGGGAGTTGGTAAAGACAAGCAAGAGATTTCAAAAAAGTAAAATCTCAATGATTTCACCAAAATATTACCTATTTGTGGAATAAACAGATGCAGAGCCAATTAATTCTTAGAGTATCTAAATTCCACCATCCCTCTCCCACTCACAGAATCTGCTTTAAAGCAAAAATGCCAAATTAATACAAGAATTATAGTTCTTATAGTATCTTCTGCCATACTAAGAAGATACAGAGAATATCCTGAGAAATTTGATTCTTAGAAATATGAAGTCCAGTTTTGACAGGTAAGGGTCCATAAAATTAAGAGAAATATGCAAAGTTTTGGTATCTGACTTGAATAAAGTTTAAATTCTGGCCCTCAGAGAGGAAGCAGAAGTTTGCATGTGAAATATGTCTTTTTGCCTCCTCAGAAAAGTGTACCAGTGGATCAAATAGATCAAATAGACACAGAAGAAATTTCAAACATAGCACACTCCTTTTTCCTGATGGGTACTCTTGGATCCATCTTCTGCTGTAGCTTGTGGGAGAAGATCTGAGGCTGATGCTTGAAGTCAAATGAAATTGGGACAAGTTTATTCATTTTCCAAATTGTGATCTCTGAAATGTCCTCCCATTCCCATTCCTCCTGTACTATCATTTCTCTTGGGTTTTGGCTCTTCCCCAGCCCTGCCTCCCCCACCTCTCCCAGGGTGCTCCTGGATATAAGCCCTGTTCCATGATGGCTTCCTCGGAGAGACCTGGCTGATGGGACTGAGAGACAAGCTTAGCACAGGAAAGTCCTAAGTGTTTTACTCTTCAGAAGCACCAGAGCCTGGATTAATTACAAAACCTCCTGGGTACACCCGTGCCCTGCTCAGCTCCTCCATGTCTTGTAGGAACCTTCCTGCTTTCTCACCCCTCAACATGATTTTCCTGCATCTAGCAATGGCAAGTCCCTCCTGATACACCCTTTCCAGCCCCAGCCAGTATTATTTTCTTCCTGTGCTCCACAACATTTATCATCTGCCTTCTCGGTTCCCATGTAGGCTCTATTGTTCTTCAGTAAGGGGATGGTTAATCAGGAGACAATTACATTTAACAGTCTCAGTCAGTTGTTTGGATGGTTTCAGCACAGTGAGCGACAAGATGCTGCCTTCCATGCTCAATGCCTCTTAAAAAATGCTCTTGCACAGCCCTACCAGCTCATTTTGACTTGATGGCTGCACTTCACTGTCCCCTGAATGGCACCTACACATCTGAGGCTGTGTTATAAACTGGGTCGCTGAACTGATCTAGGTTAAAAATATCCCAGATATTCTTTAATGAAGTGTCAACAACTATTCTCAGGCTGAAGAGCGACTCGAATACCTCCTAATAATCTTGCTTACATATGCAAAAAGTAGGCCCTAATCTAAAATATATTTATAATATAAAATAGAGTTCAACATTTGACCTGAGCGTATCCCACTATGTCACACAGACAAAGGAAATAAAAATGTGTTGCTGTAATTTCCTTGACAGCAAAAAACCAAAACAAACAAGAAACCTCACACATATATGTCTAGGCCAATATATATGATAATGTGAAGCAATGAGAGTTTTCATGGCCATGTTGAAACTCATCTTGTTAGTTCTAAAACTGCAGCATATGAATGTGATATTTTTAAATATAGATATCAAAATCTAAATAAATAAATACATCCTTAAAACTTCATTGATTAAAACTTTTACTGACTTTCTATAGAGTCTGAAATAAGAAAGTTTCACAGCAAGGCAATGAACACTTCTTAAGAAAAACAACATAATGATGGTTATTATTTGTTTTTATTGGTGGTGGTAGTTTAATACTGTATTATTATTATTATTAATAGTGGTAGTATCACCATCTGAATTATTATAACCAGAGTAGTGACTAGACAACCTAATAAGATCCATGCCCCACTGCGTCATGCATCATAAAAGCACATAGTGAGAGTGAGAAAAAGTTTATAAACTAAGCAATTAAGGCACACAAAAAGGTGCAGTAAGAAACAGAAGCACAGTGATGAACTGATACAAGACCCCACAGAGAAAACCAATGTTAAGCCTCAGATATCCAGAGTCAGCATCTCTTTAAACATAGACTTGTTTGTCTATACAAATATAAATGTATATTAATATATACAATATCACACTATCGGGTTTGAAGAGGGCATACCTGGGTTAAAAAGAAAAAGGGAAGAACTTTCATTTGGTGTTTTGTTTTGTTTTCTTTAGGTAGAGATACGCTAATCAAAACTGGACAGACTAAAAGTGATACAACACAGAGCAAATATGAGACTGAGTTTTGCTGGTGACTAACTTCAGTCAAATCAATATGCAAACCACAGCACATAAAAAAATTTAAATTCATAGAATAACTCTTTGTAGGATCTGATCACAACTCCAACAAGCAATGGCAATGTATTTCCTATTGGGATATGGATAGCAAATAAGAAACTTAGCGGTATTCCAGCTGATGAAGACTCTGGTTAAAAAAAGGCAGACAATGTGCATTTTGTAGCACAGAGAAATTTCTTTCAGCTTTTACAACCAATCATTACTTATAACATTTCAGAAAGCCTCTCATGTTTTGCTTATTTGATAACAATGAGTTAACTATGAATCAAGGAGGAATAGTAACTTATTTTTTTATTTTTCTTGTACTTAGATTTTTATTATAAATACTTTATATAATTGGCATTATGTACTTTTTCTTACATGTACTTTTTGGGTGCCTTACAGACTGTTTAATTGGTGGGGCTGCAAAAATTAATGTTTTAAAATGAAAATATTTTTAGATTTGTTCATGTTTAAATAGACCAGATATTTCAGCCTCATTTACAGATGTGAACATGACCAAAATATTTCAGCAGCTTAAGCCTGTTTTCCGTGTTACATTTAAACAGTCAATTTTTGAGAGCTGCTTTTTGTCTGAAAGTTATTTAAAGTCTCATCTTGTCATTAAGTTACACTGTGAGAAATCTAAAGTTCAGGTTCATACATGCCAGTTAATAATTTTAAATTCTAAAAGAGAAGAATTAAAAATTAAGCCTTACATTGCCTAGAAAAAAAAAAAACCCACGTTATTTTTTAATAGATGGAAAATAACTTAGTCCAAAGTGGTACTGTAAGATTTTTAGCAAATAAGTTATTGCTATAGAATTCAGCTCAAATTTGTAAAAACAAATACACAGAATTACATTTAGCTGCAAGATCACAATTCTGTAAAGATAAACTGTGAGCTCTGCACAGCTATTGCTACCAAAGGTTGTTTACCAGAGCTTTAAATTCTACTCCCAAATTTGAATAGACTACAGAGCTAGCAGTGTTACTGACGAGCAGTATCAAAATATGTGCCTCCTGGGTCTAAAAACCACAGTTACTTTAGCTTCTGCTAGGAATTGAGGTATTTTTAAAAAAGCTGAGTACAGTAAGTAAATAAATAAATACATTATCTACCTTCATGATCTTTCTTTTCCTGAAAGCAAACAGCGTCCATCATTTGTAACTTGATTTTCCATAAAAGTAACAGTTCATAAAAATCTGTGAAATTACTACCGGGACAAACAAATTAAACAATGACAATACAATAAAATAAAACTTCTGTTGTAGTCCTATAGTAGAAAAACTGCTTCTTCGCTGGGATTAATACATCTTGCAGAAAACAATTTTAAATAATGTAGAACATACGGATTCGGTTTTTATTATTCTTCTAAAAGAAGACAATTATATTTATGTGATAAACTGTTCAGTGTTAGTAGCATAATGTTTATATTACTGGCCACTTAAATAGTCTTTGGCATAGTTTTATAAGGAACAGAAGCCTCCAGATCTTTTGAAATCCATCTTACAAAGTAAGTCCTGTCTGTTACTGAAATGCAATAGTTGTACATAGTTTTCTTGCTCAAAAAACCATACTGCAGGTAATCTCATTGTTGACCTGCATGCATGAAAAACTTTCTGATGTTTTAGTTACAATTCATGTGGCATTTTAGGGCTTTCTAATGAAAAGTATGACAGCTTTATAGCTGTCAGGAAATAGGAGGGAAAAAAACCCCAACTTTCAATTTTAACATTTTGGAAATGGAAAGAATGGGAGGAAAAAACCTCCTGGTTTCTATGCTCTCTTATTTTGCTGGGAGATTATATTTAAGGAAAGAGTTTCAGGTAGTTTACAAGGAGCTGCTTTTGTCCCCATTATATTCCAGATAATTTTCAAGGAGATTACGTAGAAATTGTAGAACTATTTATCTTGATGTCTTCCAGTGCTTCTGAGGTGAAACTGCATGCATTTGAAAAGAGAATAGGAATGTGTTACCAAATAAGTATTTTCTGTTGCTGCTGTGTACAAGTTTTTATTGTAAGCATTGCTGGCAGCAGCCTTTCTGCTTTGCTGAGATTCTGCTATCCTCTCATGTCATTCAGATAAGAAGATCGTTTGGAAAAATTATGCAGGGTGAGCAAATGTACTTATTCAGGTTTATAAAAAATGAAAGAAAGAAAAAAGAAATAATGTCAGTTTAGGGAATGTTGCTGTCCTGATTTTTCACCCCTGAAGTACAAGTTCAGTATTTTAAATTCTCCACTTCTCTATTGCTTTAAAAGTTGGGGTTGTTAACAAAAGATAAAGAGTGTAACCTATTGGAAGTGAAATCTGCATGTTCAGTTAATTTGGGATTTATTAACCCAGTAACTAGACTTGCAACTGTTCTAAAATCATTTTGACTGAAGACTTGAGAACAGTACAACAGGATGGCTACCCCCACCCCCATTCTTAAAAGAAAACCTGTGCCTGCTGCTTCCAATTTAGTGCAATCATGCCTCTTACTGGCCAATATAAGATGCAGCATTAGCTGTCACATGCAAATGAGTATTCATGGAGACTCTAAAATGTGCAATAAAGAATAAAGACAAACATGCATTCTGTGAATAATTGTTTTCTTTTATAAAACTGGATCCAAAAGAGAGTGCCATGTCACCCAGCATCTATAGCCTTTTTATGGTTACAATCTGCTGTTGAAGCCAGATATTAGAAATGAAGTGTGGATGGAGGACTCCAGTTTCCTGTGCTGTCAATCTTTCACAGTACTACATTTGCTTAACAAGAAATAATCCAACCCATGTTTGCGTTTCTTGCTATCTCGCTTTCTCTTCCAACTGTGACTTTTAAATGCATAGGGATGTATAATAAAGCTGTCCACTTTCTACTAGCTTTTTTTTATACAAAGTCTGACTTAAATTCTTTGTTTTCAGCAGCACAGATAGATATACAAAATTACACAGCAGTATGAGTTTTACTGCAAACCTGAAGTCTTTCAAAGCTCTCTAATATCACTCACCAAGATGAGAGAGAAAGAATAGCTTGGATTTTTAGGGCCTATTTAGACACAGGGTGAGGAAAACCAAACCAAACCAAACCATACCCCAACAACAACAAAACAAAACAACCAGCAAGCTCTATGCAGATACATGCACAAATTTGTGGAGCTGTGGATAGCCAAGCTGAGTTCAGACACACACACCTATTCATTGAGACTGCAGCCAGAAAGTCTGATAGAGAACAGCCATCGATTTGTATTTATATTAAATCATGGCATTATGTGTCCCTATCTTCTGCTGGCAGAACCCCAAATGCTTAGTCCAGTAGTAGGAAGAAAGTAAGCAGATGTATGAATTGCAGCACCTTTGTGGTGAACTGGAGTAGATAAACTGTAGGAAGTACTTCGGTAAATTCAAACTTGGCCAAGATGGAATCAAAGGTGGACAAAACTGGTTAGCCGGCAGGAAGAATGAATACTAGGGATAAATACTGCCTGTACCATGAGGAGGACTGACCAGTGCAGGCATGTATGGAGGCTCAGCAATGGGGAAATAACCCCTTGTAGGTAACTCAGTGCCTTGGTTTATGTTTAATCTGAAAACTAAAGGACTCCAGCTCAGCAGGCAGGATGTGGCCCTGCAGGAATCCCAGAGGCAGTTAGAGAGCTGGGAAGCATTACATTTTTCCCTTATTCTAACATAAATAATTCTTTGTTGCTCTGTTTACTACATACCTTTACTGTTCAAGGGCAATCTCTTGAAACACAGGCACACACATGCAAATGCACTGAAAAAATTAATTACCGATATTATCATTACAACTGATACAATTACTGTAAACAGAGGCATAAAAATGCAAGGGGGAATTTGAAAATGTTTCACTCCTGTAAGGGAGAATGCCTGTCTACAGAGGCTGAGCACACTGACCATCCCTTGACCGTCTGCTTGTTCCTGTAATGCACAGTGGCAGGAAGACATCCAGTTCTTTGTAGCTTTTGGTCTGTATTGTGTCTCCTAAGGGAGCTGAAAAGAGGATGACCCTGGATATAGGGCAAAGGATTTGAAACAAGAAGATTTGGTTTGTATTCCTGAATCATCACAAACTTCCTTAGGCATGTTACCCAGCTCCTCATTTTCCTACTTACCAAATTTAGCTTGTAATATTTTGGTATCTCACAGAGATGTTAGCACAAGCCCTCCAACATACATAGCTGCTCATACATTATATTGATTTAGTCATTTTCAAAAGTGACTACAAAATACTCAGTGCAACCATGTAGCTCCATGAGGCTTAGCTGAGCAAAACACAATGCATTGTGACATATCCCTACGATCACAGGAATAAAAACCAGGATGTCATTCACATGTAAAACATACTTGTGTCTCCTCAGGGACTAGGTCCTTTTACTCTGTAGCTCCAGCACAGAGGAATTTAAAACAGCTTATTTGTGGATCTCTGCACTTCTGCCCATTGCACAGGTGCCCCTGCAATTGGAGATTTATCACAGGGGAGACCCACATTTAAGATCTAATTTGGCTTTGCATTATTCTAAGCCCAAAAATTCTCATTTTGGAGGGTGACAACAACCTTATCTGAAATCTCTGTGAACGGTAGGGACTTGGCAAATGGAGTTTGGTGAAATAGCACGGCACATTGCATAGGAGACTGACTATAAATCAACAGATTTTGGCTCTGCTTCTGGCTCTGTCACTGATTTACCATGGAAACTTGGGCAAATCTTTTACTCTCCCTATCCTTCATTTTTTGTACCCATAATGTAAAGATAATGATGCTGCTTTGCAAGCTCTTGAGAGATCTTGATATGTTAAATGCTAAGTGCATTGTATCAACATTAATAGCATGCAACTGAGAGGATGCTGTATAGCACTAGCCTGGCTGTCCCTAGAAAACAGATTAGTGTGGGGAAAGCGTGCATTTGTTAAGCAGCTTAGACACTGCTCATTCCCATAATACTTCCACAGAACACAGGAACAAGGTCTGACCTATTAAAACAAAAGGAAAAATGCCATAAAGAGAAAATTGGTAATGTGACCTGTTATCTTATTTCCATTCCAGGAAAACTTCAGGATTTGTTAGAGATTATCAGTGTGTGGTTATTATACTCAGCCACAACCAAAGTGCTCACAACTTGTGGTGGAGACCACTTCCATTAGTATGCATTAATCACCATTTTGTACACTCCCATTCAGCTATCACTGAAGAGACATTTAGTAGATACACTTAGTTATATCCTATCACGTTTTATATATGACTCAATTTTAAAATAAGTTAGTTGTAATGAATTATATTCTAGCTCTTGTATTTACAGGACTGTGGTATATTACAGTGTATATTTTTTAAATGCTGCCTAACATACTTTGTTATTTTACACTTCAATGTTCAATGTTTCTGCTCAAATATGTATCACAACATACACAGTAAAAAGAGTTATGAAAATTTTATTATTAGTGCATGCTTTTTTCTCTGCTGGAGATAGAAGAACTTTGTTGTGCATGCTATAAAATGTTAAATATTAGAATTATTTAAAGTTAATAGGATGCCAAAGAAAATGACTAATAATACATTATACAATTAGATGCCTTTCATATGAGTGAATCCATTAACAAAATAAAATACATTCAAACAGAAGAGTTCTGATTTGCAATTTTTAGCAAGGATTGCCCATGTGTAAAGCTTAATTATTTATTCTTTTTTTTTTCTTTTTTTTTTTTTTTAGCTGCTGGATACATCAGTTTGCAATTATTTGCATTATGTTTGAATGCTTTATCATGTGGCTCTGATTCAAAAATACATATCTCTAAGTTGCTTTAGCATCTTCATGTATGCAAAGCATTAAGCATGGGATAAACAAAAGTTTCTTTCCATGGATTCAGTAGGACAGCTGATGGTGCCGCAATCTTTTGGTATTGGTCTTCAGCTCGTTTGAGTGTCTTTGTTATCACTCTTTAGTCCATGTCTGCATGTTGTTTCACATCTCTAGTTTGCCCTCCTAAGTGTACCCTTGTTTCTCAATAGGATCAATTCCATCCTGTCCCAGCCATACAGAACTCAAGTCCAGCATCATGCAGCTTTACCTGAAGATACTTGGATGTTGTAGAATACTGTTTATCTGAGCACTGGCTACTACTTATTTTGAAACTAGTTATCCTGTCTCCCCAGTTGATGCAACATTGTCCCTGAACAAAACACTGAGCAAGTGGCTAACTTTTCTTGCACTAAGAAATAGCTTTTGGCACCAAAGTGCCAAATCTTCTTGCTGTTTTTCTCCTGTATATTCCTTTTCCTTTTGCATCTATGATCTGTCTCTAGAAAACCATCCAACACCAGCTAAAGAAAGTTCTACCATGAGTAAGCAATCTTCTTTTCCTCACATCCATCTTCTCTTCACTGCTGCTATCTACTCAATTAAGTAATTTTCAATCTCCTCTGTCATAAGTACATAATGTTGGTTGATGGAAGTATGTTTTGAAATCCCTGTCTGTTTGGGTTTTAATTATCTGATTACACCAAGGGGAAGAAAATAATAATAAAAAAAATCTCTTTAGTATACTACAATAAGTGAAAATCCATCATTAGCACTCCATCTTTTCTTTTAAGAGATTTTCCCACCTTCTAATAATCTACCCAGTCCAGTCTTCACAGTTCATGGTATTTAAAAGTGTGATGAACCCATTTGCAGCCACTTCTGGTAACATAATTTTAAAACTAGTTTCAGGTTAAAGATGCCTCTCATTATAATCTACACTCAGCTTGCAAGAGATGAGGAATGCTACATTTCACATCTGCTGAGGTTTATATTAGGATTTTGGCATAACCTAACTCCAGGCCACTGCCACCCCAAAGTATCTCATGCCCATACGTGTCCTAGTGTCAGCCCAGGGTGCAACTCATGGATGAGCCAAGTACCCCACATTATGTCAGCTAATAGAGGTAAAATAGGTGATAGAGGAAAAAGAAAAAGTGTGCAATTGGAACACGGAAAAGGATTATAAACTAGCAGATTTTGCTGCATGTTGGACATTGCTTGTAAAGTAGAAGGGCAAAAACGTTTTGAAATATATGTGCTGTAATATTCAATTTTTATTCAATATTCTGTTTCAAAATTTTACCATAGTTACACTGTATAAATAATAATAGAAGTTATATGAACTATAGACAATGTGTTCAAATTAGAACCACGAATTCATAGGTTGATTTCAAAAGGCATCATTCTCACAACTCTCCCTGAGCTGTTTGTCCATGAGAAGGGTTTTGATTAGGCTCAGATTATTATAGTAGACTTGAGAAACAGGACCTTTGATCCCAAGAGATCTGAACAATTCCTGTTTTACTGACAACAGGCATGCCACAGACTGAATAGTGTTAACATTCATATGAGAGCTGAAAACTCAAGTGAGAGCTGTGCTACATTCTCACTTTTAAGATTCTGGTACCATGCATAACCTTGAAATTAAAATACAGTGTGGCTACCTCTCTAAGTGTTTAAATTAATATGTTTAATAATCTCTACAATAATAAATCTAAAGTGTAAATTAAGACTTGGAAAAGAAGGAGAAAGAAATGTCTCTTTATATTTATGTATGTAACATGTATTTGTTCAGGACAATGGGGTACAACTATTCCCTACATCAGGATTTCGTAAAGCTTTTAAAAAAAAAAAAATTGACTTTTTTCTCAATAAGTATGTATGTAATATTTTTAATACATATATGAAGGGAAAAAACAATAGTGTATCCAAGAAAAATTATTAATTTGCCTAATTATAGGTATCTAATGCTTCTTAAATGCTTTAAGACATCTCACTCAGCTTCTAGCACTCAATTTCCAAAAGCACAAATCCACTATATACCCCTCTACTAGACCTGCCTGCCTCATAAGGATGATTCTGATACTCAGCGTCCTCTCAACTGACACTAAATACTAATTCAGGTAACTGAATCCAGATGAAAATGTCCGAAGGAAGTATTAGGGGAAGATGTTTTCCAGGAAAATGATAATTTGCTCATGCAAAAAAATCTGATGATTTTTTACACAATAATATATATTAAAAAAATAAAATAGGAATATTCCATTTTAAATCCATATGATGCATAAAAAAATATGGTATGAGTGACTTGAAAATCTTTTAAGAATGCTAATTTAGTTTCAGAAGGAATATATTTCTAACAAAATTGTGTTCACAAATGAGACTAAACTCAGAAGTTTCCAATCATCGCAGAAGATAATGGTTTTCTCCTTTTTCTTTCTCCTGGATTTTTTCGCTTTTTTTGTTTTCGAGTCTGACCCCCAGTGATGTCCCAGTTTGGCCCCCAGCACTCTTTACCTCCCACTAAAATAACCAACAGAGTTCAACAGTTAAATGCATTACCAAAGCTTCCCCTAACCAAGAATCTCTCACTACTGACAACAGTTGTACTTACCACAGCATTTACTGTTTTCCCAGTTCTCTATATACAGAAGACCACAAATACCATGATAAAGCCTAATTCTACAGTGTAGTAACTTCTCTGCATAATAATGCAACTCTGCATAATATTATGTAATATACATCCACTTATATGGTGCCATACATCACCATTTTTGTTGCAGACCCTATTGCAAGTTCATATTTGTCAGCTAATATTACATACAAAGCACAGAATTACAGATATTGACCAAAGGTGAGAGAACTACCTTAAACATTAGGCCACCCTATGATCTTAGAATTATCAAATAGAATCATAGAACAGTGAGAGTTGGAAAGGACCTTAAGATCATCTAGTTCCAACCCCCCTGACATGGGCAGGGACTCCTCACACTAAACCATCTCCCCCAAATCTCTGTCCAGCCGGGCCTTCAACACTGCCAGGGATGGAGCATTCACAACTTCCTTGGGCAACCTATTCCAGTACCTCACCACCCTCACTGTGAAGAACTTCTTCCTTATATCTAATCTAAACTTCCCCTGTTTAACTTCGAAGCCATTCCCCCTTGTCCTACCACTACAGTCCCTAACAAAGAGTTCCTCCCCAGCATCTCTACAGGCCCCCTTCAGATACTGGAAGGCTGCTATGAGGTCTCCACGCAGCCTTCTCTTCTCCAGGCTGAACAGCCCCAACTTTCTCAGCCTGTTGTCATATGGGAGGTGCTCCAGCCCCCTTATCATCCTCGTGGCCCTCCTCTGGACTTTCTGCAACAGCTCCATGTCCTTTTCATGTTGAGGACACCAGAACTGGACACAATACTCCAAGTGAGGTTTTATGAGAGCAGAGTAGAGGGGCAGAATCACCTCCTTTGACCTGTTGGTCACGCTTCCTTTGATGCAGCCCAGGATACAGTTGGCTTTCTGGGCTGCAAGCGCACACTGAAGCCGGCTCATGTTAAGCTTCTCCGCAACCAACACTCCCAAGTCCTTCTTCGCAGGGCTGCCTTGAATCACCTCTCCGCCCAACCTGTAGCTGTGCCTGGGATTGCCCTGACCCAGGAGTAGGACCTTGTATTTGGTTTGGTTAAACTTCATACGGTCGGTATCAGCCCACATGTCAAGGTCCTTCTGGATCCCATCCCTTCCCTCCAGCGTGTCAACCGAACCACACAGCTTGTTGTCATCGGCAAACTTGCTGAGGGTGCATCAATCCCACTGTCCATGTCACCAACAAAGATATTGAACAAGTCCCAATACCGATCCCTGAGGGACACCACTCGTTACTGTTTTCCTACTGGACATTGAGCCATTGATCACATATCTTGTATGATATTGAGCACAACCATCTTTAAAGCTTCAAGTCTGCAGCTCAGTTCTCTGGGGTATCCACCTCCTTGCAGCACAAGATCACCCCATGCAAAGTACCTCTGACACTTAATTTATCTCTAAATAAACCTGGCAACCTCCAGCTTCTGGAGATTATTCCACCATCTTAAAAATCCTAGGTATAAAGTTTCCCTGTTAATACTTTTAGCAAATGACTCAATAAATTATTTCCTTTCCTTGTTATTTTGGAGCTCTGTGGAATGGTATTTCCTGTAACGTTACTATCAGAACAACAAACCGAAACAAAGAGTCACCCATGACAACGATGAGCATCCCCAAAAAAAGGCAATCCCTTGCTGCAGCATGCACAACTACAGTCCTTCTCAGCTCCTAAATAGCACTCCTTGAGGGGTTATCAAGAAGCTTTTCAGCTTCTTGAAGTGTTACTAAGGAAAAAACTATTGTAACGCAAATAGTGCTATGGTTAGAAAAGAAATAAAAGACATGTTTTAAATGCTTGATCATACAATACATGCCATAAAATCAATGCTATGCTTGTGGCTGACCACACTAACCTAGTTTACTGCCTCTTCTGCCCCATTCTACCAAATTATTCATCACACCATTGAAAAGAAAAACATGACAACACCATTGGTAAGAGAAATTGTACTGTGTCTAGAGCTACAGATTGCACAAATAAGACTTAATTCTGATTATCCTTCTCTTTTTTTTTCTTCCCTTCACACTGAAAAAAGTTATATTGGAAAACCATTAATATTCTAGCTCTAACATCCCCTTTTTGATATGATTCACATTATTTACAAAATAATTAAAAGCATTGGTTGTGAAAATTAATATTTACATCAGGTTTCATCACCTGACTTACATTTATAAATTACTCTTCTTGGCACAACGCTTCCCCACCTTCTTCTCTGGAGAAAGAAAGGTAAGATGTGGAAACCACACCTTCTTTTGAATGGTTATTATTATTATTTTAAGATACAAACCATCATTATTGTTATATTATTATAATATATTAATATAATTA
>NW_009932245.1:81479-135648 GCF_000696875.1 Nestor notabilis | reverse complement strand
GGCAGGGGAGGGACGGCACACTCAGGGGCTGGAGCCTTGCACTGGTTGAGCAAGTGCTGGAAACAGCAGGCTTGCCTCTCATTTCAGTACCAGCCAGCCACAGATGGCTGTGATGGGACAGGGCTGAGCTGGCTTGGCGCAGTGGTGCTCAGCTTGAAGGAGGTGTCGTTGCTGTCTATGAATGTACTGGGTGATGGGTGGCCAGAGGTCAGGGGGGGACGCTGGGTGGGGGAAACTAAATGAAAGAACAATGTTGACACAGACCAAATGATGCTAAATGGCCTGTGAAAACAGATCCATTAAGGAAATGATATTCTGCAACAGCAGAATAATACAAATTTAAATACAAATAGAGGAGGAAAATAGCCTTTAAATACAAAGGAAACTTCTGAAACTGATGGCTGAACCTTCTGGTGAAGGACTGCATTTGCTGGTCGTGTCCTACTCCACTGTCTTTGCAAGAGTCCCCTTCATGTCCATGAGACCAATCTGCTGTGTCTGTCCTCCCCTGAGATGTGGCACATACCAAATGCTTCTTCTGGTCAGCTCTGCTCATAAACAGCTGAGACTGTGTGGAGTGTAGCATATACTTCCATCACATGGTAAAGTAGGACTCAGGCTGTGCGAGCAAGGAGCAGCCTGTTAAGGCGAGAAGGAGCTGGTCCCTCTCCTCTTAAAGCCAAGGGCATGAGCTCCTACTGACCTGGACAGACTTGGGACATGGAGGGGTCATCTCTCATGTCTCTTTGTAAGGAAGGTGTTTGGGGACATCGTGGTGGTTGTTGCTGCTCAGGCACTGCCACTCATGCACAGGTTGCTCAGTTATTTCAACCCAGGAGCAGACATCCTTAGGATGTGACAGAGCAGCTCTGTTGCTCTCAGCATCATGCCAGCTTATGTATTCACCAGCCTTGAATGGTGTTCCTCCAGCATCCTCTTTCTCCCACCTCCATCCCTATAAAACAAAAGCACAGTGGACAAAACGGCTCAGCTGTGTTTTGGGTGTCTGAGGAGGGTGCGACATTACCTCCAACATTGCTCCATGCTACCTTAATAGCTCAACAGTGCACAGAGGAGTGTGATATGAAACAGATGAGAACTGCACTAGAAAATATCTTTTCTGGGATCAGTTGCCCTTTAGGGCAATACTAGCAGTTAACTTTGTGCTTCACAGCCCTACCATGGCACGAAGCACATCCCTTCAAATATCAGCTTTATAGATCCGCAGTAAATGGGTTAAGAAACAGGCAGGCACAGGCCTGCTGATGACACCTAAATAAGGCTGAGACTGATGTCTTCCTCTGCAGGGGCCCAGACAGGGGTTGTTATATTTCTGTAGCTCTTCTTGTCTCAGAAGAGCGTGTGGTCCATGCACATGCAGTTACTTTGTGTTTGGCTGGCACTTTCCATCCTGAAGGAAATCAGTCCCTCAGAAAGCCCTCAGCTGTGCCCGGAGTCACTCAGGAGTTACTGGCCAGTGGCACGTTCAGTCTGATGCTGTAATGGGAGAGGGTCTGGAAATCTCCCCATGCATACAGCATGGATCCCTCAGAGCCAGCCACCGCGGTCCTCCACAGGGTGCACTCATCCTTGGTCTCACTTCAGTAGTGAGCAGTGATCAGGTTTGTTCTCCTTGCCTGTTGCTCGCTTCACTACAGCTCTTGCCAGCAAAGGAGCCGACCTGGGTCTCAGCCAGGTAAACTCTTAGAAAGGGGGATGCATGCCATGCCCTGGCAGTGCCAGAGGCATGAGGGAGGCACTTTCAAACATTGCCTCAGAACCAGAAAATCCACTTCTATTATTCTTGCTCGAGTGTGAAAACATTGCATTAGACAAAGGAGAAATTATCTTCTCTGATCTTCCCTTGCCACTTTCTTGTGTGTGGATCTCAGAGCTACCTTAGAGAGAAACCCCATCTGTTTTACTTCAGTAGAGCTCTGATTTTTGTCTGAAGGCACCTGCCCCATCTCTTAGGCTGAAGAGCCCTATCTGTACTGATCCAGGTATGAGACGACATGAGATGAAAAGCTACAGTTCTGTATGTATTCTGCATATATGCAGAACAAAACTATGTAACTTAAAGCATTACAGGCAGCACCTGTGAATTTTCAAGGTTCACAAGCAGCAAACAGCCTTTTTATTAAAAAAGCTTCTTTTCCTGTCATTATCTCGATGCACTCTCAAAAGTAGTACAGAGGGGAAGTCTGACACTAGCCAAAGTAGGTTTTTCTTTGAAATAGCCACAATCAGCCTCAATTCAAGAAAATTAATCTGATCAGAACAGCTACTTCAGAGGGAAAAACATCCTTCAGCACCTGGGACTTCCACCCAGAAGAGAAAAGCCTAACAAAAAACCAAAACCAGGAAGGGAAAGCCAGAAAATCCCCTTAGAATATGGTACAGATTTAGCAGAGGGAGAAACCACCATTCAAACAAACTACTAAGGGCAACAGTAGATTTTTCCAGCTCCTGAGGTCTTCAAATCGAGACCAGACCCCTCTGAAGGGTAAATTACAGCACTCCCCTACGGGCTGTAGCTGACACACGGGCACTGGACAGAGGGGATGACTGACTCTTGCCTCGAACATGCTGCCCTGCAGGCCAGGCCGCGATTCCAGGGCTGAGGCATGGTGTGCGTGGTGTGTGCGTTGGACCCATGGCAGAGGTGAGCTGCTCGGCAGCAGGGCAGCCTGTCACACAGCCAGACCAGCCAGGGAACAGCAGCCACAGCTCAGGAGCTCAGGGGGTGTGTGAGCCTCACTTTGCCTCCCACCACCTTTCTTCCCCCCGGCTCCAGTGGCGCACACCTGCCGGTCGAGCAGGAACAGCATTTGGCTACCAGCAACCGAAAATTGGGAAGGAGGGGAAAGGCTGCAGGAATCTGCGCTGGAGGCTCTGCTGCCTCTCCCTCACCCCTCTCATCGTTTTGCCTGAGGTGGGGCTGACTCACCCGCAGCACGCTCTCCGGCTGGCAAGCTCCGCACCGCCTGCACCGCAGCCAAGGAGTGAGCACACAGGTTTCCTGCCATCGCAGTGAGATGGGGCTTTCACACTCCTGAACTGTCTGTGTGTGAGCAAGCAGGGGATCTTGGCAGGGATGCCAGAGCCACCTCCTTCCATCCTTGCTTCCGTGAACTTTTCCAAAGGTTTCAAGGGTGGCCTGCATTTGCTGTTCCCTGTTGGCTTTGTCACATTGCCTGCTCCCTGAGTCTCAGGCTGCCAGCACATCTCTCCCCTGGATGACTTGGCTCGTGTTATTTTGTGTTAAAACCGGTATGATTTTTTAATGGCTATAAATAAGTTAAAACTGCATCTTTAATTAATCACTGCACTTTATATTGTAATGACTCGTTTATGATTCTAAGATGCCATTTGCTCACCATCAAATGTATCCCTCCATGTTTATCCCTTTTATCCCTCCATGTTTAACAGGTTCATGATGGAAACAAAATTTCATCAATGAAGGATTCTAATCCATTTAGACTAGAGCAAATAATTGGTTACTAAGTAAGTGGGAAGAGATTGAGTGGATACTTCTATCTAAGCAACAATGAACTTCAGGCAATAGACAGTATGTTCATAAAACCATTTTAAACTAATCTTAAAATGTTTATTTTCAACTCATACAGGTTTGAAATGGGAAATATGTATGTCTAGATGACTAAAACATGAACAACAAATAGGAGCAGCAGCATGTAAAGTATAGAGAAGTAGGAGCACTAATAGAAATATTTCTGCTATAGCAGCTATTAAATGATTTTTTTTTTTTATGGTTTGGAAGAACAACCCATATGTTTATAGGATTTCCCCCCCAATTAAAATATGTGTGTGTGAGTGTGTCTTTCCCTTTTTTGTTTAGCTATATGCACACACACAGAGTGCATGTATAAAACTGTCTACCAGTGAAGTGAGAGCTACTTCTCCTTTTGTTTCTTGTCCCACTGGCAGGCAGCAAAGACACCCAATCCGACACCATCAGCATCCTCACAGCATCTGCCCTGTGCAGTTTCAGAGGCCAGTTCCTGCCCTCTGTCACCTCCTGTGCCTACAGAGACCCACGGAGCCCCAGCCTGCGCTGCCTGCCCCGTGCATTGGGACTGTGCCTGCAGTTGGGAGCAGCAGCAGCTCACCAGCACCAGGCTGTTGTGAGTTACAGCAGCTCACCAACGCACTGTGAGTTACAACCCCTTCCTGACACAAACAGGCTGCACCTCTGGTGTGAAGGTTGCTTTGTTCAATTTGCCTGTGCCAGCTGACTGTTCCCTCAGCAGGGGCACAGGCAGCCAGGGCCCCCTCAGAGATGAGTGCAGGCAGAGCAGTGCTGCACCCCAGCGAACAGCACTCAACCGAATGCTGCCGTGCACAGCTTCCAGGTGCCCACATTGACTGCCCGGGTATTCCCTGAGCAGTCAGAAAGACACTTGTTTTTACTTGGTCTCAGATTAAACTCAAGTGACAAGCAGGTGGCTGGATATCCAAAGATGTGTTTATTCTTTAATTTTTTACTCAAGAGAGCACAGAGAGGTTTTGTATAGGATGTAAATAAGCCACAAAAAGAAGTACTATTGCATCAGAACTAGAGAAAAAAATAATAAATGCTTTTAAAAACTGTTCTACCTCAATTCCTAGACAACTCAAGTCTGATGTGCAGTCTATGATCTGTCAGCTAGGACTGAATCCAGGCACTCACCACTTTGTTAGCTTAAGAATTTTGAGCAATTTTTTCCATTTATCTGTATTCTCCCCAAAATCATTTCACACATTTCTCAGATACATCAATCCTTCAGGCATTCCTCTAGACACTCAGTAGGATGCCCTGCTATAAATATAATAAAGCCTTTTATTATGTCCATTAACCATGGACATGTGTGCTCCAAAAGTTTCCTGACACGCAGTCATTTGTGGCTTTTTAATTATAAACAGAAAAAAAATCTACCAGCAAAAGAAGACAGCAGGCTGGAAGCGGATCTCCATGTGTGTGCTTTGAGTACGTTCTCCAAAGGGCTGATGGCACCCACACGCTCCTCCTCATCCCTTCAGAGACACTGCCTGCGAACACGCGTGTCCACAAACAGCCAGCGACACAACAGATCAGCTGTGCTGACCCCAGGGGGCTCCTGCAGGTTTACAGTAACACCCATCAACTCATTTGTTGATCTGCAGGTACAGCCCCTCCATTTTGCAGACCTTGTTCCACTTGGATTTAACAGAAAAGAAAAAAGGCCCAGTAAATTACTTGACAAATTAAGTCATATTTATTGAATGCCTTTTATTTCAACAACCAAAAAATTCTAACAGCCTAACAATGCACATAAGTTAAAAATTAATTATCACTTAGTGATAACAAAGATAAAGTTGATTTACATGGAAAAAAGAACATTTACAATATGTTAATCCTTATTCACATTGTTGATACCGCAATAAAACACAATTTGTTTTTTTTTTTTATTTTTTATTTCACAAAAAAGGCGGAAAATTGTGCTTTGTTAAGAGGCACTACAAGAAAAGTTTCTTTCTCCAAATAGATATTATATGATGGATATTGAATAAATAGACATATATGCATTGTAATTCGCAAAGTTCTGGCAAGACCACAGGCTAAAATGCCCACAGATTCACTTAGAACCACTGCAAAATTGGCAGTGAAATTAAAAATAAAAAGGCAAGACTCAGCATTGAAAAAATACCTAATAAAATTTTTGGTTGAAGTGTAAAAGATACCAAATGTTGATGCCATCATCAGATGAACCACCTTACGCAGCGTGGCAAAATTCAGTTTCCTTTCAAATGTATGGAGTGATTTCAGCTACAGGATAAGACGACAGTTTTGAAAGAGTAGCTCTGAGAGAAACATAAAGCAGCAACCATCGAAATTCTGATTAAAGCTGCAGCATACTACAGAAATAAAGGATGAAGAGCAAAAGGGGCATTAAGTAAGCAACCCACCATCATTTTGCAAAGGTATATGAAATTTATGCAGAGATACTCTTATGTTTCAAACATTAGTTCTGAAAAAATCCTTTAAAAACTCCAGAGGTTACTGATCAGCTAGAATTAGCTTGTATTGCAACGTCTTCTCCCTGTATATTGTCTGTTCTGAGGAAATATCTACACGTAGAGGTTCGTTTTTCATTTTTAACTCCTACCTTTTATACCTTTCAAATATATAAATAGTATTAACAGTTATATTACATTGCCTGGTGTAGTAAACAGAAAGTAACTTTCAAAGTGATATTGCATGAGGTCTTTGTCAAGGTTACACAAAAAGCCCATGTGAAAAAAGGAAGGAAAAACCCCCGAAGCCTTGTTGGTGCGATTATGACTGCAGTTTGAACAGGCGTCTGAAATCAATCCAGCTGCACGAGTAGCAAAGGTGAGGTCTTGTCTTGGGAATCATTGCACGGAAGTGGAAAAGGAAATGCTACTTGGTGTCTCTTTCGACATGATGCCTCAGAACGGGTGGATGCTATAGTAGATTGCAGCTTTAGTGCTCATGCCACTGAAGAGTCGGTCGGTATTAGCTCTGCTTTATGTAACGTAGCTGCCAGCTAGGCTGCTGCGGAACCCTTTGGCAGGAGGTGGATGGGTGCGAAGGGCCCCCCGTGGCAGGGAGCCCGGGGCGCTGAGCCCTGGGGTGGGCTGCAGCCGGGGGACCCGCGGCTGAAAACACTTCATTTCACTGGCACAAAACGCGTGACACGGAGGAAGCCCGGCTAAAATGGGAACACGGGGAGGGAGGGCGGGCGAGAAGGGCGAGCGGGAAGTCAGCAGCACAAACCCTCGGTCTGTCAGCAATTTACCTGGACAGGGTGGTTGGGATTGTGGCATTTTGTGTCCCGATGTAACTTTACACTTGTGTGAGTGTGTTTCACCTCAGTATAAACAAAAAGCAACAACAAGAAGGAAGCTTACAAATTTTAAGATCTGAAACAGAGAACAGGTAAATAAAATCCACAGTAAAATGTGGTTCATAGTATGAATTCCATACATCAAATCTCAACATGTTATCTTTCTTCTCTTTCTATAAAGACCTCGTTAACGGACAAGTCTTCTATGCACTGAATTTCAGGTTAGTCATTCTGAATCCCATGAAAATTCATCTGTTCACTATGGAAAGGACTGTCTGGAGAGTGGAACATGCTGTATCCTTTTAAGTGTGCATTGTGTTCAAAGTACTTTAACTTACTAGTTTTCTTTTTAAGGTGCCCTGATTTGTTTTTCCATTTTCTCTCTTTTTTTCCTCTTTTCTTTTTTTTTGGCAGTGTTGATTTACATCTTTAAATACATACCTCAAAAATTACCCATCAAGTTGCCAGAAAGGAAGCCATATAATAATGAAAAAAAAAAAAAAAATCAGGGATAAACATAGAAAATAAATAGGAATTCAAAAATAGTCACCACACCCTGAGAGCAGGCGGCAGTTTATCAAAAAGCCAAAGCAACTCATTGTGAAGTGGTTTTAATACATAAACAAGTCTCATCTTTAAAGAACTCATTTCACAGTCTATACTTTCAGGTTGCAAAGTTCCGTCCCATGCAATTTTAATATATATATATTTTATGTAAATATATATATATACACACACAGAGTTGTAAATTTTCCTTCATTGATTTCATAGGACTTTTTCTTCCCATTTACTTGCTAGATGTCCCTTTCATAAGTGCAAGATTAATGAAGGCATAATCCTGTGTGATTACAATGATTACTTCAGTCAAACGCGGGAAGTGTAACACTCGAGTGTCTGTGTCAAGGCGATGTCTGATCGGGCAATGCTGAATTCATTCGGTTTGCACATGGATCATGCGCAATGGAAACAAACAAACAAAAAGTAAAAAGAGAAAAAAAAATTAAAAATAAAACCAGAAAATCCTTGGATCAATGTATTGCTTTCTGCGCTCCTGTCTCACATTATCTCTGGTCGATGTCCGCTGGAGCTGCCTTGCTTTTGTCGGGGTTCTCCTCCTCAGGCTCCACTTTGTACATTTCCTCAGAGCCCTCCTCACTGTCGTTCTCCTCCGACTCCGTCAGCAGCTCCTCATCCTTGTACTCTGCCACGTCAACCACCGTTCCCAAATGCTCTTTTAGCTTCCCGTGGTGCTTTACATGGTAACGTTGGTTCTGGAAGAATTTGATAATGGTGTGTTTGGGGAGATCCAGCTGAGCAGAGAGGGTGTGGATGGCTTCCTGATCAGGGTAGAGACCCACATCGTGGATAAAGCTTTGCAGGATACCGAGAGCTTCCAAGGAGATCTTGGTACGGGATCTTGGCTTTTTGGCACAACTGTCCTCAGCAGGTGGAGGAGGAGCCTCTTCTCTAGGTGGGGAATTCTCCTTCGCAGGCTGGGACTGCTGTCTGTGCAGCACCTACAAGATCAAACAGACACAGACTTCACGTACATGCTGACCCTTCGGTGCCTGAGATGAGGGCACTTGCATAGGTCTTTACTTGCACAGGTTCTATTTTGTTTTGGTGGAGAAAAGTACAAATTAATATTCATTTTCTACTGCCTTTCTCACCTGTAAGACAGCTGCACCAGTGAAGGAGAAAATGATATTAAAGGCAAACGATATAAAATAGATACAAGCCCACTAAGTAAATAAGAAATACAAAATGCAAGTAATAAAAAGAAATATAAAATAGCCAAAATATAAATGAAGTCAAAAGGTATTAGAGTCTCGTGGTCACAATGACTGGCCAGTTGCTCTTCTCAGACAAGTCACTCTCCACCTTTGCTCCTCTTCCCCCACTCCCTGTTTCCTCCCATCCTTTTAGGGTATAGACTCTCACCTTTTCTACTGGATGCCAAGTATCACAAAGACCTAATCACATGTGGGATTGTCAGGTGCTACTTTATCATAAATAATGATTTGGCACTAAAATCTATCACAGCTGCTTTATGGAAGAAAAAAGAAAAAGAGTAATAAAAGTGCAGAGATTTGTTAAGATTTCCCATCTATGAAAAGTGACATTGCAGCCAGTTCAGTTGCTTCACTGAGCTGGCTTTAATGTGTCTCCTGAACAGATTTCTCTGTATTACATCTGTCTGAACTTCACTAGTTGAGGAGATCCGAGTTCAAATAATTATAACCCCCCATTCTGAGAAACCCTCTGGGCAAACACACTTTTCAGTCATGTAACACATTTTCACCAGCAGAATCTCCTTTTCGGCAAGTTTAAAGAAAGCATATGTAGCTCCTAATCTTCCTAACAGCCACTTAAAACGACTAAGAAAGGGCTTGTGCAGCCCTTATTCCAGGGGTAAAATACCTGCTCTGAATTGTTAGAAATACAGAGGAGCTCCATATGCTTTCTTTAAAACCAAATCTATACAAGAGAGATTACCAGCAAAAATCCCCTACAGGATTGCGGGCTGTATTTGCCCAGAGGTTTCTTCAGATGCAGGGAAATAATTATTAGAACTCAACGCTACAGAGCTAACAAAATCAATATGGATAAATATTTCCTTCCACAAGTAAGAGGGAATTCTGGCTCTTCACCCACAAAGAAAATGTCTTTGCTGCAAACTGTAACACACAGAAAATCAACCCTACATGAAAGAGCTTTAAAAGGAAAAAAAAAAGTATAAACAATGGAGATGTGCTGAGAACTCGCACTGAATTTTACACACGTAGCGAGCCCCCAGTAAACTCTACATTAGCCAAGGCATTACTGCAAAAGGGAAGTTCCCTGTGGAACATCAGCCTGTTACGCAAACAAAAAAGCTCTGTGCTGAAGAGCCCTTTATTCATTTCCTTCATCAAACGTTGCTGCCACAGACATTTGTAACATCAGCAATCCCCAGTCGCACTGTCTGAAAATCACGTCAAAGTGCCCAGCCACTGCCCACCACACACATGTGGTCGAGGAGCACAACCCGGAGCAGACCCTCTCAGAACAACCCAACCTGCAGCGTGGCCAAGCTGCAGCGACCCTTCTGCTGTTGCGCCGGGGGACAGGAGGTGTCTCTCAGCCAGCCCAGAGGGCCTTCACCTCCAGCTGCTGCCCAGCGCCAGGCACAGAGGCAGGACCCAGCACCACGTCCCCAGCACCCCAATGAGCAGCGGGTGCGTAAGGGAGCACATGCACAGACACACAACACACGTCCTGCCGACTGCAGCCACCGCAGAGCAATGCTCGTGACAGTGATGGAAGCACCCGAACAAGGAGGCAGCTCCACAGCAGCTCCACGCTGTCAGCTGGAAGCAGGTGACAGGCAGGGCTTGCCACGCTCCTGGCAAGAGCCGCTGGTGGGCAGAAATGCGGCAAATGTGTTTTGGTGCCAAAAGATTCATTTTCCTCCCAAGCATGTAAATACTCGGGGTGTCACAGAAATGGAGCTAACCAAGGAGCTGTGGGAAAGGAGAAGCTCAAATGGAAAGGACAGATATTCTGGTTTATGTCTTATTACATCTCTCATAATAAAAGAGCATAATGTTCCAATGAATTGAATCACTCATCTGCTCTTCGAGGATTTCTGCTTTGTCCATGGATTGTTTTCAAAGAGAAGGACTGACTTCTCCAAACAGAGGGTTACAGATGAGGATTGGATCCATCCCTACATCACCAGGGAGCACTGAAAACAGCAGAGCTGGGATTGCTGACAACAGCCAAGGACCCAGCCCCATCAATTTGTCACACAGCCCCTACCCAAATTACCTCCCCTGTTGTGCCCTCTGGTCCTCTCCCCTCCTGACACTGTAATGCCCAAAGCAGCCAAAAAAAGGAAGAGAAAGGATTTAACACCACCAATAAACTGCCAGGGAATTTACACACAGCGTCATACAAAAAGCCTCAAGTAGCATTGCTAATCAGAAGCTGAATTCAAGCAGCAGCTAACAGAGATAGAAACATTTTTTTTGTGTGAATTACTCAGTTCATTCTTGTTGGAGTTGGAAGTGGGCTTTTTTTTCCCTTTTCAGTTGACAAATAGCATGAGAAACGATTCAGCTTGAAAAATGTTACAAGACTTCCAATCAAATATAATGATGAAAAAAATCCAACAATACAGGATCAGCAGCAGTAAAATGTTTAATTTGAAGGAGATGAAGAGATGCCTACAGCATCTATAAAGCAATCAACCAAAGAGAGGGCTGAGAGCGGGAGGGAAAGAATAATTTTACTTAACCCTTCCTTTTCTGGAGTGACCTCTCCATCCTCTCCAGAAAAGAAAACACATAACCCAGGGTGAGCAGTGTAAATATTAGATAAAGGTTGTATTCTATTTTGCTTTTGCCATTACCTATGACCTTAAATCTGCAGGCAAAATTCCCACTGGCTTCACACACTGCTTGTGCACACCCTGCCATAACACCTCAGGTTTTGGGCAAGTCCTGATCTGTGTCTGTACTGCAAAGAGGGAAACCCACTGACCTTCCATGATTAAAGCATAGGCTACAGCGCAGAAAAAGTGCAGATAAAGCCCCCAGATGATGGTGTGACCTACCACACAACACCACCTGTATGGTGGGCTTCAGAGAGGAGGGGTAAAAACAATGGCCACACTTAGCTTTCCTTTTCCCAAGAGAGCTGGTGCTGGGCTGGGAAAGGTGCAAATCCCAGCATGGGTGCTCCATGCTCCTCTTTTCCACTCCCATCTCCTTCCACTGTGCCCTTTCTCACTGCTCCCCAGCACAGGTGGGGCAGCCTCCTCCTCTACCACAGCGACCACCATCTGGAGCCGACTTCCCTTCCCCTCCCTCCCTCCCTCCTCACTGACTCCCCATCTACTTCCAAATCAAATGTGAACATACAGATTTCCTTCCATGCCCACAGGACTTATTTTTTCCATCCCTTCAAGAGATTTCATTTTTAAACTCTACAGGCACAGCTGTCCTCTCGGGGTTTCAGAACAGAGCAGCTCTGGAAGATGCTGCTTTATGAAGGTTCATTCAGGTAGACTTTAACCTCAGAGACAGACTCATTTTTTCAAACAAATTAATCAGGCCTGGTAGAAAACTTGCAAGTCCACAACTATGATGGAAGTTGACTTTAAAAGATAAAGTGACTGGTTTTAAATCATGCTGTACTGAAATATGATTTGAAGGCCACAATGAAAACCAGCTGGAAGCCATGTGTAAAATATAATAGTACATGCCTACAGGGAAGGAAGTGAGATATTGAATGATTAAGTTTAGGAGAGTATATAATGTAGTGTATCATTACGGGAGTGATCAGGATTACTTGTAATAAGCTAAGGGTTTGTGGTCTTTCTAAAATCCAAAGCCAAGAATTACTGGGGGAAGGGATCACTGCACTGCTTTATACGTATCCACTCCCCGCATCTCGGGATGCTCCCGCAGGAGAAACCTGACTTTGGCAGGCCAGGACAGCCGTGTTCCCACAGAAAAGAGAGGTGAGTGAACCCAAACTGAATGATGAACGTCATGTAATTGGAGTCTGTGTCTGCACTGTATTTAATTTTGGCTGGATTCACTATCCCACTGATGTTTGTTTCCATTTCCACCCACTTTCTAGCTAGAACTAGACACGTGAAAATGGTGAGTTGCTAAGGGGAGCCAAGCAGGATGCTTGAGTGGGGTACACACACAGGCACCAACTGCGGCAAGGCACCGGCTAACAGCACTCACCCTGGGAAACACCACCTTTCATTGCCCAAACAGCAATTGCAGCAGATGATTAGAAACAGGAACTGCATCTCTACATCAAAACCCCAAGCTCTTTTGTTTCACAGTGGGATTCTGCTCTTCCCTTTGCAGACAGGATTAGTCATGTGAGCTCCCTTCCCACGAGTTTTGCTGAGATGATTAGGTGCCCCTTACTATGAGTAACACCAAAAATGTTCCTCTCTTGGAAGACAAGACTGTGTTTGCCACAAAGACTGTCCTTGTTGAACAGACACTGCCTTCCTCTGTGCACAGACAGAGCGAGCAGCAACAGGTACCTCAAGTGGCATATGCTGGCCAGTACCAATTCTGATAACCCAAACTCACAAGGAGCAAAGTTGAATGGACTGGCCTTCTGTTCGCTAGGGGAGGCTTAGATTGGATACAAGGGAAAATTTCCTCATGGAAAGGGTTGTCAAGCATTGGAACAGGCTGCCCAGGGAAGGGGTTGAGTCACCACACCTGAGGGTATTTAAAAGAGATGTAGACGTGGCACTTAGGAACATAGTTTAGCAGTGGACTTGGCAGTGTTAGATTAATGGTTGGACTTGATGATGTTAAGGGTCTTTTCCAACCTAAACAATTCTATGATTCTATTCTCCAAGGTGGCAAGGGATCTCACCTTTGAGCTTTCCTTCACATTGCTCTTAACGCCAGTCATAACACTGTATCACACCAAGGACTTTTATGCCAAAGCAGCAAGTTTTCAGCCTGCTTAAGAAGCCCAAAATAAAAGCCAGAGAGAAGACACACACATTACAAAATGCAGGTTCAGAAGGTGTGTTTGGTACATTTAACACTGGCCATCTATTACATCCCTCATAAGCATTCAGGGCTCGCCAGCAGGATTTGCCATCAGTTTGACTCAATGCAAAAGCAGATTCATTACATACTTCAGGAAGGAAACCTGCTGGAAAAGCTCCGTCCCAGGGATTAGCTGAAGTCAACGGAAGGGCGCAGGACAAGCCTAAACAAGGTGTTCAGCTGCATTTTACTGACACCTGTAGCTGGAATTTGCAACACTTCACTCCTACGGGCCGAGAGCTCCTGGGCAGCGCCTACCTATCACGTTAACAGTTTACTTAAGAGGCAACCTCCATCACCTTGCCAAGAAATCTCGTACCTGGAAGAAGGCTCTGTCCCTCTTATCAGATCTTACAGGAGTAATCTGGGCGAGATCACCTAATCACACAAACAGCCGCACACTCCCTAACCTGGTCTCTCTGGGCTGTGCAAGAAGAGAACAAAGCAAGCTGCTGCCATAAACAGCCTTGCACCCTGACAGCCCCCTAGCCCGGGGCTCGCAGGGGTAAGAGCATTAATTAGACACAGACACTGTGCCAAGACACTTTACAGGTTTCCTAGGAATGTCTGTACAAGAAACCGTAGCAGAAGTTACAATTTGCACCTGTGTTCATTTCTTTCCTCTAAAAAATGTGGCTGTTAGAACTCTTTTTTCCCCCCCTTGCAAAAATACATTCCCTGGGTAAACACTGCAGTGCCGGTCGCAGCTCCAAATGAAGTATTTTCTTTGGGCTCATTCTCACAAGTGGTGATTTCACACCTTGACACTATAAAGCTGTGTTAAAGACTGTGGTTTAGTTTCCTTGCTTTTCTTGGATTATACAGTATCCTAAGGTCAAAACTCAGGAAAATCCAAAACTGTTATTAAAAAAGAAAAAGTATCTATGAAGTGATGACAAATTGCAGACTACAGGTGTTAGATTACATTCTGACTCCAGGCAGGTTTAATATACTTTAGTTTCCTTTTACAATTGCCCTTAGCAGGTACTGTTATCGGTAAGGGATTTAAGAAAAATATGGTACTCAATAAAAGAAGACCGTGTCAAAAGAAATCAATATGAGCGTGCAAAATGGTAGGAAGTCTGACATGGATAAATATGTTCACTTTCATCTAACTTCAGTCTGAGCTTCTTTTAATTTCCTAGCTCAAAATCCCAGCCATACATCCTGTGCATTTTCCAATGCAGCTTAGTAATTGCTTCACAAGAGTAAACACCATTATTATAGGTAATTATAATACATGTCTGTGATATGATGTACCCAGTCTCATGCAAGCCAGACCAAATCAACCAACCAGAGCTGGTGGCTACAATCTCTTGTAACCCAGTAGCCCTGCATCCTATTCAGCTGCAAGGACAAAGCAGTCACACAGTAAGAGAATCCCCCAGATGTTCAGGCCTTTCCTGTCACCCTTCATCTGCTGCTGACCACCACTGGAGCTGCAATTCTGGATCAGACAAACCCTGTGTCCTAAATGTCTCAGCTCTGAGGTACAAGTCACTCTGAGCCACACAGAAGGGAAGTCAAGAGAGAACTGTGAGGAGAGAAACGAGTTCCACAGGGAACTCAAAGTCAAAGGCAAGTTTGGCTTGCAGGCTGGAATGTGAGCTGGTTGAAGTGATTCATTTCAACATCTTTGGAGCACACTTGCCACATGCCTCCCTTTGCGTTATGGCGGTCGCCTTGCTTAAGGGCAGGAAATAGGCAGTGAACTGAAAACATGGCAAGATACTGAACAAACACTCAGTCTCTAAAATAGCAGCCCCGTCCTGCAACTCTTCTCCAGGACCAAACTGTCAAAAATGGTCACAAAGGTGACGAAAAGACAACAGGAAGAAAAAAAATACTCAAAAAATAACAAACTTTCAGCTGTGCATTGCTTTTGCCATCCCACACAACGTGATAAGCACAAGCATCAGCACAATGCAATTAATCTTGACTTGAAGGGGCGGGGGGGGAAGGTGTCTCCCTCCCAGCACACGCTGCTCCCATTAATGCTAACAGGAGCTTAGCATGCATCAAAGAGCAAATACACCACAGAACATTTTTAAGAGCTATCATCACTAGAGATAAAGTATAAATTACAGCCTGATTACACTGTGCTGCCAAGAGGCTACATGTGCAGCATAGCTTGCAGCGACAACTGGGGATGACCAGATAACTTCTGGACAGGCCTAAGGTCACTGTGGCACATCTGTGCACAGGACTCTTTGCTTGCCTTTGCTCTGCTCCCAAGAAGCCGTGGCAGTGCTGTCTGCACAGTTGTTTGAAGAATGTTTACACATCAGCTTGACAAAGAGAAAAAAAATCTCTGCCATCACTTGACCACAGTCATGATCTTATTCTTCAGTAACGTGTGGTTTATTTCCCTTTCCCGATCTCTGCTAACAGACAGCACGTGCCTAACAATAGCCACTATTTTGTCTGTAAAATGTTGAATAAATCACAAAACTCTGACAATGCAGAGCAGTGTCCCGGTGTTTCCTGGGGTAACTGCTCTCCCTCAAACACTAACTTGACTCTTCCCACAAAAGCACAGGCACAACTTTCATTGGTGTGCAAGTGCCTGAGAACTGGCTGATTTTATGGGGTAGCATAAACGAGCTCACGCTGATGAACGTTAGTGGATCAGCTCCGAGTTTCCCATCTTTGGCTGGTTTAAGCCAGATTCTTAGGTTTACTGCACAGTGACTGTGGCCAGCAGCGGATGTCCCTGTGTCGAATACCTAGCTGCAGCCTGGGAGGGTTGTCAACTGCTGTTCAGCCACAGGTGGAGCAGGCACATACCTACTGTAAAATACCCAACAGGCCAGATTCATTCCAGCTTTTGCTGGCACAAACCAGGGTGCTGGTGACAGGGAGGCCGAAGCAGGAAGTGTTGCACAACGCCACTGCAGACTCTCTCCTGAAGGCATCGGTGATGGATGGCTCCATTGTCTGGCGATGGGGCACGGCCAGCACAGCTGCTACAGGGGCCAGCTTGCTGCATCCTCCAGCAGGCAGCAGGGCTCTGCCAGCCTCGAAGAGCTATGCAAGCCTCTTTTGACTGTAACCTGCAGTAGCAAGGGAAGGGGAACAGCAACAGCTCTGTAAAGGTTCATGCTGCCCTTCTGCACGGTGATGCTAATTGGAGTTCCACCCAAGTGGGACTTTGAACACCCGTGTGTACATCCAGTTAACACTTACTGTCTTCAAAACACGATTGTGAGCTTTGTGGGCCTATGACCTGCTTATAGAATCATAGAATATTAGGGTTGGAAAGGACTTTAAGATCATCTAGTTCCAACCCCCTGCCATGGGCAGGGACACCTTGCACTAAAACCATGTTGCCCAAGTCTCCATCCAACCTGGCCCTGAACACTGCCAGGGATGGAGCATTCACAGCTTCCTTGGGCAACCCATTCCAGTGCCTCACCACCCTCACTGTGAAGAACTTCTTCCTTATATCTAACCTGAACTTCCCCTGTTTAAGTTTGAACCCGGTACCCCTTGTCCTACCACTACAGTCCCTAATCAAGAGTCCCTCCCCAGCATCCTTGTAGGCCCCCTTCAGATACTGAAGGGTGCTATGAGGTCTCCTCACAGTCTTCTCTTCTCCAGGCTGAACAGCCCCAACTTTCTCAGCCTATCTTCATAAGGGAGTTGCTCCAGCCCCCTCATCATCCTCATGGCCCTCCTCTGGCAGTTTCCAAATAGAGCATGAGCTTGGTTGTGGTTGGAGAAAGGGTCTATCAAAGGGTTCAGGTTGATCCTGAGTTTCCCTACCCCAACCTAGCTAATCCCAGTGACGAGCTGAGAGAATGCCACCGGAACTAAGGAAGCAACAAAAGGCTTTTGTTTGCTTTCCTGCAGAAAAATTACTCTTGGTAGCCTCTACGTATTGTTTAATTAACACTACACATGTTCTCCTTTTCTTTTGAAAAGCAGAAGAGCATCTGTGGGCAGTGTGAGCAAGATCTTCCCTGACAAGCCCCAACCTAGAGCCATGCTTAAAGCCAAGCTCTAAACCCCTAACTATGGTGGCACAAATGGCGCCACTATAATCATGTTGTTTTCCAGTTCCTCAGATCAGGAGTAGGCACTGCATTATTTTAGGAAGGGTATGTATGGATTAGACACTGGATTCTGGAGGGGGGTGGGGGATAATTATTTGTCCCATCAAACTGTTTTAGGTCCTTGCAGATGGCTATTTGGGGTTCCAGGAATACCCAACTGTACTGCTAATTTTTACAATGGGGGCAGTTAGAAGTCAGGAGAACCTGACTGTTATGGTTAGTGAAAATAGGAGATTTGTGCTGATAAAACACTACTCAGCATGTTTTTTGCTTTCTAGACGTAACCACCAATGCACTTAATAACAGGACTTGAGCAAACTATACTGTGTGAATCAAACACATAAAAGTATAAATATTCCTTTTTTTAGAAAGCAAGTCTTAAAAAGTGCATTATAATCAACTACCATGGTAAAAGCAAAATATCCAGCATTACCACACACACAACTGGCATAATGTGCTTTATTATACCCTTAGCTTGAAACTGGGTAAATAAAACTAAATGACCAAAGTACAGTCTCCAGCACAGATTAGGGCACTGAGGACAGGATGCCTCAGAGAATTAGATCTGAAATCCTTTGTCTTCCTGATACACTCTGGAAAAGGTGGGCACATCCAGTAGGCTGAGGAAGCTATGCTGGTGTTACTGCTCTCAGTGTGTCACTACTCTGACCTGTACCTATTTTACAGACCCTGGATGCTGGAAGAAAAAGGCTGTATGGAAAGTAAACAGCACCTGCAGTTTATATTCACGATACTGGAAAATATGCAGTTGGGGGGAAAAAAAGTACTATTTTGTTCATTTCTAATAAAATGGTTTAATTTATGGCCAGCAAGGCAGTATTAGGACAAAGCAGAGAATGACACTGTTATGGCCTTGGGATCCACCCCTGGCTTTGCTGCTGCCTGCTGTGGGGAGCTCTGTGGATGGCTCAGCCAGGGGCTGGCTACACACACATACTCGCAGGGGTAAGCTCACGCTTAACACAAGCCTGCAGCTAGTGCAGATCTGCGTGCAAGGAGCCCCAGGCTTTTGCTAGAAATGCACACCACCATTCTTTGCTTCATTAAGGTTAGAACCATGTGGCATTTTTCAGTCAAAAAGCGTTCTTTTGGTCAAAACTGTTGTCTGAGTGACATCAAAGTACTGCCTAAATAAAGTCTGCTTTGCCAAGCTGTTTGTCTGGGGCGGCAGGGGGGTGGTGGGTATTCTGACAAAGTTCAAGCAGTTGTGTAGGCATTTTTCATGAAACAGCATATTCTGGTTGCTTTTATTCAGAACAATTCTGCGCTTCAAATTCTTCTGATTCTCCTTTAAAGCGTTATGTTGCTCTAAACCGCCACAAACCTTTGGGGTTGTATAATTTTAACTGAAAATAGTAATTTTAAAAGCAGTAACATATTTTTTTCTTTCAGTATTTCAGAAATGTCAGCAACCCCTGAAAGTACTCAAGAACTTCTATAGCTCTAGGCTGTACCACCCTCATAGTCCTCTATCTACTGACCTGCCTCCTTCACCATCATATTTACAAAGGGTTGCACTGGTGGGAGCTCTAAAAGAATGAAATGTAATGCAGTTTATAAAAGGAGATGGATGTGAATCTTTCCCATCTCAAAATCCAATAAAGCTTATGATTTTTATTGCATGTGGGAGTCCTTTGGTCTATGTAATACTGATTAGCAGCATGGCCAGTAAGTCTGATAAAACCAGAAAGTACTTTCAAATATATTCTGGCCAGAGACACCTGGGAGAGTAGCGCGTGTGTTGCAGCTGATGGCCGCAGGGGCACACACGTAACTTGAGATTTCTTCTTTGTGGTTCTGTTCCATCTCGCCGTGGTTTTGTTCCATTCTCTCCAGAATGAATGACTCCAAGGCTCTCTTATCCATGTGTCTTCCCGAAAGGAGGCATCATCTCAAAACTATTCCTCCCTACCTTTCCTACACTCCTGAGCCCAATAATTTACAACCTGCTTCAGTCAGGGCTCTGGACTGGATTTTAATGGATCCCAAACAGAGCAATGCAGCATTCTTAGTCCTAATCACATTTAAACAAGGAAACACCAGGAATGACATTACTCCAAGTCAGCAATGCTTCCAAAGTGCTAATCAGACCATTAAAAAGGCATAAGCAGTTTGTTCGATGCAGAGGGGCAAAGACAACCACAGAAATTAATCAAAACCAGGGAAAAATCTGAGATTAAAAGTAGTAATACTCCTTTCAGCAAACCACAGTCTGAGTGCATGGTAAGTGGCTAAAAGACACAATCACTGCAAGATCTAGAGACAAAAAAAAAAGTCTTCTGACTGAATGAAATGTAAATTAAACTCACTCTGGTGCAGAACCATTTCTTTTGCAGGGCAGGACTCTGCCACCGGGAAATCCAGCCCTGTCTGTTCCAAACAAGGGCTGCCACAGCTGACCCTGCCTGAGCTCGCCTAAGGAAAACACACACGCTTAAAGCCAACAGTTGGAGGGAAAGGAAGAAAAACCCAAACACAGCACAATTGCTAGAAGAGATTTCCATGGAGGTACCCCCTCCAGTAAGCAGATGGTTTCCAGTTAGTCAGGGTCAGGGACTACCCGTGTGGTTTCCTGCCTGCTTGCCTTTGTAGCTTTATCCAGATCTCATCGAGATACACAGTCCGAAAAAATTAGAATGGCTAAGTACAGAAATTAGGGAAACTACACACAAACGAGCCTTGGTTTGCACTTGTGCAGATGAGCAGGGGAATCTGTGCCCGCGGGTGGGATGAACACAGTGGTGCCAGCCAGGGCAGCCACGCTGGGCTGTGGCACACCTCATCTTCCGAGCCCGGATCAGGTCACGCTAATGCTGCAGAAAGTTACCAAAGCCATGCCTGACTCTATCCAAACAGCTCAGCTGCTGTTTCCCAGCTCCCTGACATCAGTTTACAACCCTGCCTGCTCTATGGTGTTGGTGCACGCTGGCAGGCCAGCTCCTCAGAGGAGTGGCACACACGCAATGCATGTCTATGTGTTCTGCAAAGCTCTGGGCACACACTGGCTCTTGCAATGCTGTGCATGGCAGCAACGCAAAAATCTGACCAGGAATATATGCACAAGCTACCATATGGAAAGGGCATTCTCAAATTAAACCCTGAAACCCAGATGAGATCTGAGCAAAGGACAGTTTCACTTAAAGGAAATCTCTGAGGTCAACCAGCAATTAACTGAAAGGTTCTGATTGAATACGCTATTGACTGTGCTCACATCAGACAGCTTCCTGTTTATTATACCTTATGGGCTGTCTAGGTGCCAAGACATTAAACTGTCAATAATCTATTAATACTAAACAGCTCCTCCCATGCAAATCCTCTTAGGCTAAGAAACTGCACTAAAAAGATGGAAATTTTTGAAGTGAGATGGAAATGAGCTTTTTAGGGTATTTCTTTGCTCGGTTCCAGCTGAAAGTACAGCAACGTTCATAAACAATATAACACGCAGTCTATAACTACATGGAAAAAATTGTGTTAAAAAAAATCAGACATGATTGAGACCATATCCTGAAATCTGGCTTTCTTTTCCAAGCCATCTTTAAACAGTCTAAGTTAAATTTAATTAACAATTTACAACAAGAGAGAAGTTATTTAAAGAGAGGCCTACAGGTCCTTAACATTCAGTGTCTGGGAAACAGTTGTATATAAAAAAAAAAAGTTTTAATGAATTTAATAGAGAAAAGCACTTCAATTAAACGCTGTCAAAGAGGATTGTATTAATGACTGCACACAAAGGAATTTAAAGCAAGCCAAGTATATTTAGCAAATAGGAAGTAGGCTTTCAGAGGCTGCAACTATTTATGTTTCTGCCATTGCAATGCATCTCGGCGATCTCGTTGCCAATTGAAAGCAGTTATGTTATTAGATATGATTTTATTTATTATGCATTATTAAAATTTCAAATGCTGCAGGGGATACATTTATTTCACTTCTAAAATGAAAGAACAAAGATATTTCCTGCTTATTCAGTAAGAAGAAAACTAGAAGAGGAAATAAATAATAAATAATAATAATAATAACTTAGCACTTAAACTAGTGGAGTGCTGTCCAGACAGATCTTTTTATGGGGCTTGGTGAGTCCTGAAGTTTTAGTGTGCCTCTTTCTGCTACAACTAGATGGATTCACAGTTGCTACAGCAGTTTCTCTCAGCACAGCATGGAAAAAGGAGCCAGCTCTTACTCCTTGTGGGCAGGATACAGCTCCTCGTTGTATCCTGAGGTAGCACAAGGGACTTCCACAATACTCTGCATGTTTCAAATCAAAAAATTACCAAAATCCCAAGAAGTAAAAAGAAAATGAAGTTGCCAAGCTTTGTGCAAGCAAGATTGAGAAGACCAAGGTTTTCCAGACCTAACCAAGAGAAGCAGCCACACAACAGTCGCAAAAGCTCCTAACAACTACGGGTCTGCATTAAGCCTTTCTGCAGAACGTACTCACCTTCCTCAGCATCTATGTGATGGGACTTGCGGCAGGAAGGCAGGGGGCTCTTCACAACCCTCCCTGCCCATATGCCTTGGATTCAAATGCAGCACATCAAATGGGCATGGCCCAGTACGGGCATAATGCAGAGATCCAAACCATAAATCTGAGTAAAAGCAACTAGAAAATTCAAGGGTGTTAACACTATTTTGTACTAGGATGGTACAAATAGCATAAAACTAAATTTAGTACAAACTGGAAACCGAGGAATGTTTTTTGACACAAAGTTAATGAGATGGCTGGGTCTGTAATATCCAGGGTATGTTCTGTGATTTACCACATCCTTGTTGCCATATGTAATGGTAAGATGTTAATAATGATTTTAGATGTTTCAGACTTCTGAATGTTCCACCAGAGGCACCTTATATGTGCTTGTATTCCTTGGTTTCTGAACACCAAATCCCTTTTAAGTTAGGCACCATGATGTCAGTTAGTCCCAAATTACTGGGTTTATAATATATTTATTTGTACTTAAGTGTAAGATTTTTACCTTCTAATTTGAAACATGAAGAAGTGAGTAGAACTGGGGGAAAAGACATTGGAACGGAGGCACAAGTGGGTACCTACTTTCTTTCACAATGTGAGTAGCATCGAGTTCAATTTTCTAAATACATTATCTGATTTTTGTTTAAGACTTTAATAAAAGTCATGTGTGATGTGTGTTGAGAATGTAGCCTTTGTTGTTCCACAGCTAGGGATCTTGCAAACAGCTTCGCTTTGTCTGTGCCAAGATATTTTGGAATATTCTTTGAAACACTGTAAGCATAGATGACTGTGAGAAAAAATATGTGCTACTGTACTTCTGGATACTCGATGCGTGAGAATAGTGCATACGCACAAAAACATTTCCCAATTCAACCCTGTAAAAGTCCATAAAAACATGGAACATACACAGCATACTAACCCTGAAAAAACCCCGTATCCCTACACATATCCCTGGGTATTCCCAACTATTCAGTAAAAGAAAAGCCCACACCAACGAATTCCCAAGGAGACTGGCCCAGGGCAAGGAGACTTGAGTATCTATGTGCTACTCTGCCACACGTTAACTCCCAGCCCAGAAGCTTGGGGGTTGTTGTGCAACACAGAAGGAAGAAGAGCTCACTTGGTCCCACAGATCTTGGGGGACGAGCAGTGCAATGTGTTCTGGCAGCACAAGGCAATCTTGTTTCCCTCCCCATGTGATTTTTACAGTTGCCTATCTGCACAGGAAGGCCAATGCAATGCTCCAGGGCTCCAACTTTATCCTAAGATTTCTGTAAGGAGCCCGAGAACGAAATGTTGCATATGGCCAGTACCCTATAAACATTTACACATCTCTGAAGCCTGGTATTATTATTTATGTGCAAATCTGAGGGACAGGGAGTATTTAAGGAGCATTAAAATGAAATTTAAGAGAGCAATATTTTTAACTGCAAAAATTTTGAAACATGAACGGAGCAGAGGCTCATCTAGTGGCTTTTCAGCCTCCAAGACTTGCCTGCTGCCAGCCAGCAAGCTTCAAAGGTTATGTGAATTCAAAGAGCTTTATTTAGTAATCTTGCTCTAGATGTTTGCTCATCCTCAACCTACTACGACTCCTTACAATGCTGGCAGCTTAACATTTACGAGAGGTGCAGGACTGGAAGAAATGAGGGCTAAATCTGGTCAAATTGTGTGTGAAAGGTGAAAGGGTGAGATAACAGAGGCCAGAACTACAGTGAAAAACAAAGCTATCCTCGTTACTTGATCTCCCATTTCTAGGATTAAATGGAATAGTACTAAACCTAATTTCAGAACAGAAGCAGTTTTGCTTCAATTGCAAGTACACTCCCCACTATCATTTCAAGGGGAATGGCAGGCTTAAAGTTAATAAAAATCAGCAGCACTTTAGAGCCACATTAGATATCCATACTAAACAGAAACAGCTGAGAAGGCCCAGTAGGCAGGTTTGGCTACAGCAGTCAAAGCTCAGCGCCTTTCCACTGCAACTGTGAGAACTACCAACCACTAGAAACTCTATCAGACGCCTTGGAGTGGGATGTAAGGGGCTCCTTGTCTGGTATGTGCTCCTGTTGCCTTTGTGAAACCTCGTGCAAGGGTCCTGAGCTACTGTGGCATGTTGGGAAAATGGCGTGCACCAAAAGAGTGGAAAAGCAGAGTGCACAGCCACAGCTTCTGTTCCAAAACGCACCATGTCTGCCTGCATGGCACGGGTACTGGAGCAGTATGAGAAAGGAGTTCAGAAGTGGAAGCCTTCTGAGGGTTTTGCTTGTACTTTCTTCGAAGCAAGTCCCTTACCCCACTCAAAAACAGACACATACATGATAAGAGATGAATTCAGGGTTAGTGGCATTTGCCATATATATTGCCTTTGGCTTTAATACTGCACAGAAACAGAAGTTACAGAGTTGGAGAACTTTTTTGGTGGTTTTTTGGATGGTTTAGATGGAAAGGAGATACTGAAATGGACTGTTATTGTCTACTTCTAGTAAGAGAGAGAGAATGGAACTCCACATAACTTAACAACTGAGGAAGACACATATTCTCCACTCCAAAACTCTCAGATCTCATTCTGACATGCATTTCCCCCTGTAGTTCTCAATCAAAGACTAAATAAATACTCAGCTGCAACCCACCCAAACCTGAGCTCTGAGCTTTTTGAGTGGAATGAATAAACCTGCAATACAAATCTCCCTGAAAGTCCATCTGGGCTCGTTGAGTAGAAGATGTCTCACCAAACTTTAGATCTGAGCAGACATCACAACTAGCCACAGAAGCTGGGGTAATCAAAAAGCAGTGGGTAGCCATCTATGATCTCTGCCTTTTGGGTGCAGAGAAATGATCAGAAAGCAGAACTATCAGGGTGCAGCCATTAGGAATGAGTTGCAGGGCACACTATCCACAAATTGCCTAGAAGAAACAGTAAGCACCAAAGTCAACGACATAGCATGGTTTGGGAAAGTTTTTGTCCAAGTCTCCCGGACAACTCAGTCCTGATTTCCAGTATGCAAAATATCCTGTTGTAACCCACATAAACACAGCAAAAACACTGTGCACGTCAATCTATTGATCATTAAACACACCGCATTCCCCTACGGAATAACACAGTTTTGCTTCACTCATCGTCTATGATTCCTGAAGTATTATTAATTAATACTATTTTTTAAGAAAGAAAATTTAAAGTCTCGCTGGTTTTTTCCTGCATGCTATGCATTGTGTGACCCATGAACTCTAAGACATTGTTTAGAATCAGATATTTCATTAGGAAGCACTAATGTGGTGTTCACTGCCCTTTTTATTACTTCTAGAAAGAGAATATGAAATTAGTTTCATTGGACTGCCATCGCCACTTGCTTTGACCCATTTTTATGAGGGCTCCATGTTCTGCTGTTCTGTATTTCATTGTCATTTCTAAAATATTTGTTCCCTTCCATCCCTCACAAAATGACAAAATTAGTATTTCATTTACTTCTGTCGTATGTTATTTTCTGCATATTTAAAGAGAGACCACAATGTTTGCAGTGAACACACAATACAAAAAAGCTTTCCTACAGCTTTCTGCTAAGCCTTCTTTTATTTACTAATGTTCCTCCGTGATTTATGATCTGAACTATTATAAATTGCCAGATTTGTCTAAATCGAAGCTTCTGAGGAAAAAAAGGGTGGAGGGACGTCATTTAAAAGAAGTGACTAAAGTAACTGTATTAGAAAGCTTGTGAAAGTAATTCCTGTTTCTTTAAAGTCAACATTTGACTGTTCTTAAATCAGTATGTACCTACCAGCTTCAGCAAGTCTATCTGTCAGAAAACGAAAGGCAAGGTTTCCCCGCTCCCTGAATAGCAGGTACCTTGCTGCAGCGGTGGCTCATTACTCCAGAGAACCAGCTTATCCACCCCAACACTCCAGAGACAACAGCCTGATTCATCATTTTCCCAACTGGGTCAGGTATCTCTGCTCCAGCAATTAACAGTGAATTAGCACTATATTAAAGTGCCAGGCAAGATGGTTATTCTCTGGAGTGGTCACCTTGGACACAGCAGACAAATAGTGGGAGAAGGGAGAGAAATTAGATTTACTGTGTCCTGGAGTGTCTGTAACAAACCCTGAATCCCTGGTTGGCAACGGGAAGTGGCTGTAGGCACTTCTCAGCATTAACACTCCAGAAAGGTCCAGTGCCAGCCTGGGAATGGTGGGATTTAGTGAGGGATGGAAAGTAACACAGGGTACCCTCACCTCTGCAGAGCAAGAACCTAAACACAGAAGCACGAGGGCTGCCTGCTGCAAAGGGACTACTCTGCATGCAGGCTGTTCAACAGATCTCCGTAACAGCCAGGGCAGATCAAAGGTCCAGCCAAGATCCCACATTTGATGGTGGTGGAAGAAGATGAGAAAAGGGTAAAAATATAATAATGCTTTCTGGCATCCCCTCCCACTTTCTAGGAATCTGTGGGATAAAGCCACTTAGTGCACACCTGAATAACCTTAAAAACCAAGTGAGTGGCTGTGGCAAGCTCAGCCTGCACACACAGCAACATGTAGGTATAGTGTGCATGCTCTGCAACCAGCATGTGAAGGAAAATCCGCACTCCAGCACGTCCATATGGTCACACTCGATGCTGCCAGAGAACACAGCCATGTCACAGAGCTCCACAGGGCTCACATTTTATGACTCCTCAGCACAATAACAAATAAATCAAGAGTGCAGGGAGGAATTTCTTGTGCACTGAGCTTCCATTATAGACATTTTTCATTTCAGAAACAGGAAAATATTTGATTAAATGGATTAATATATGGCTGACGGGAAAAATCTAATGGAAGAGAGAAAAAATGAAAATGATTCTTTTGAATGCCCTGAACCTAAAGCTAAACAGTGAGGTAGAGGCTAGCAATACCAAACGGAGGGCAGGAACCTCCCACAAAAGAAACAGTAATCCCTTAAACTTCAAAAGCTATTTCCAGCTGATCTTTTACAGCACCACCACAACTGCCCCACTGTGCACACTCTGCCGTTAATGGACAGAAACCATAGCCGGCCTTGGGGTGATTCCCTCACTGAAGATGTGCCCAACCCTCTAATTGGCAAGTGAGCTACACAAAGCCTATCACAATGAAATATTTGCCATTTCCAAGAAACTATACCAGAGAAAAGGCTTAAATTTATCTATCCATTATCTTTTGCCTGGTAATGCCTCTTGTGATGACAACCAGGATTTTCTTCCAAGTCCTTCAGTCTGACAGAGGGGTGTCCCCAGCCCAGAGAAGGTTCAATCATGGTTGCAGGCTCTGGCAGCAGCATGGGGCAGCCTGTTTTCAGCCTCTCCCAGTCTCACTGCTGGAGGAGCAGGAGACTGAAGCATCAGACACAAGTTACTGTACACATGTCGAATCCATCAGAGCAGAGAGAAAGATGGGGTGGGTGGAGAGGTAGCAGAGGTAAGAGCCTCCTGTCTGCTCCGGTGTCACAGTACTGCACCGCTGTTATCCACAGTGCTGCTACTTGTATCTTCTTCAAAGGACTGTCAACTTGACATCAAGGCTGCAGGTAAGGGCTTGACCTACAATGCACTTTTCACTAGCAAAGCCTACAAAGCAAAGCAGGTCAGTGACTGCAGCTCTTGGATGTTTCCACCTGCTGCTAAAATGCAGGCAGGCACCGTGGCAGACATTCTGCACCCGCCACCACTTTTGGAAGGAAATGAGAGTTGCTTTCCCACTTGACACTACAGTGGGAATTTCAGATAGGCAGAATGTAATTACTTGGCCTGGAGTTCAGCCAGGAGCGGGGCCCAAGACCCCTACCCTTATGTAAGGTGTCACAAAAATCTCCCATGACTGCAAGTGTGAGGACCTCAGCTTTACATCTCTGGCTGCTGTCACCAATTCTTCATGGCTAATTACCTAATAGTGACCCTTGCAGCAAAGCCAAAAGACGAACTTTGCTGCTTGAAACAACTCAAGTACCAGAGACTGAAAGCGACACAAAAATTGCTTGGTGTAGAGTATCTTCTGACAGTAGGGAGCAGGTGGCCAGCAAGTCTCCTGTGTCCTGCACTGGTAGCGTGCCACTCAGAAACCTACTGGGGTTTTTGGATGGGCAAACATAGCTTTAAAATGCAGCACCCCCAAAACACAAGCCTACTGTATCAACTGTATACCAGAGTCTCCAGAGTTTTGCTCTATGGACTTGCCAGCTGGTTCCATTTATTTTTCTTCATTTTTCATATTTTGACTGTAATAAATAATTAATCCATGGCTTTGTAACTTGCTGACAAATATAAATGCACTGCATTCCAACACAGTGTAGAATGTCACTCACAAGAGCCAACCTGCATGATACAGAGAAGTGATGTGCAGAAGGCTTTGGAAAGTAGGCTAATCATCAAGGTCACCCACAAGAGCTCAGGGAAACAACTTCAAACTGTTCCTTAGGGGATATTCCTACTTGCTATGGCCACCCAAAACTGAGTTAATAAGCTCGAATCTACACAGGTCTAGTTGTCTTCCCACATGTTAGCTTGGGACTTTACTCTTCTGTAGCTCCTTGCCTCCAAGATCCCACAGACTTTTGGGAACATGGAAGTCCGTACATTAATTACTTAGAGCATTTCCCCTACTTTATAGCTCTGAGAATCCAAATGCCAAGAAACCCGTTTTTTCTTCCAGGAAAAGACCAAATGGACAGCAAGGAGGAAGTTAGTAGCAGAAGAGACAAAGGAGACTGAACTAGGCAATAATTAATCTGGGCAAGACCAACGTGTTTCAGAAGGGGCAGGACAAGACGACAAGAAAATCCTCCCACCTTTGCAAGAAGGTGACTGGATAGTTGGCAGCAGTGCTAGCAGCAGCAGCAGAACAGGAGCAGTGATAAAGAATAGAGGCTGAATGCCAAGGTTCACAGCAAGAGTAGCAAAGCAGTGCAAGCTGCCATCAAACAACAACGGGAAGAGCAAAGGTGGGGGGAGAAACTGAGATTACGGGAGAGAAACTCAGTAGGGACAGCTCTCTGAGGGCAGTCACACCATGGGATCAGGTGAATGGTACCAAGTGCCAGCGGCAAGCCAAAAGGAAGGTCTGCTGTGGAAGGCGTAGCCTCAGCTTTTTAGATTGAGAACAAACATCTGATGAGGCTCTCTTGACCATCTGCAGATGTTTGGGTTTGTGACATGCACTACTAGTTATTAGGAATACACATAATGCTGATTTTCTCTTCTGACTGAAGCTGAACTGCAAAGATGGGAAGTCTTGTAGTATTTTCACTTTGTTTTCCCCATGCATATTTGAATCTATTTCTCATTCTGTTAAGGCCCAAGACAAGGATAGAACAAGGGTGTACAAACCAGAAATACATACTAGTCACAAAGACTGTATAGAGGAGCACAACAATCCTAAGGAGGCTGTGAAATGAGGGCCCATGTCCCACAAAATGCTCACCATGGTCATTTTAGAAGCATTTTTCAGTTCCAGTCAATGCATAAAAAGCACTTCCCCATGTTGCACTCTTCAAAACCCCCATGTTACCCATGCACACTGTTCCCCCGCACAGACACCCTCAGAAGGAAGTTAGCTCTCTGACCTGCACAGGCTCAGGAGTCAGCTGGACAACATGCTGCATACGCTCACTGTGGTGATGTCTGGACTCCTCCTCATAGATCACATCCCTCTCGTGCTGGGGAAGGTTCAGGAAGCGGCGAATGGTGCAGAGGTTCTCCCAAAGGGTGCGGTTTTCCGGGCTTGGGTTTTCTTTCCAGCGAAGCAGCTCACACAGCCAGCCCTGCAACAGTAGGGTCAGCACAGGTAATTCACTGAGCTCCAAGGAACCAGATGTGAGCAGAAGCTCAGCTGGAGTCAAAGCTCCGTGCTGCAAGTTTTGCTGGTCTCATCTCACACAGTTCCCCACCCCCATCCTCCCTCAGCTGCCCTTTGGTCTCAACAAATCCTTGATATATTATATTTCCTGCTAGTTAGAGAAATAGAAACAATCAGCAGCACTTAACAGGAACCAGGAAGCACAGCATCTTGCCGCCTGTCATAATCATACCATCTTTAAAATGCTTGGATATAAGTATTTTTTCTATAGAAAACCAGAGTTGAAAGGAAGGTGCATCTCCACTTCTGCTTCAGAGCCCCTCTATTTCTTCACCCGAGAAAGAGAAAAGGAGACGTAAACCCTGAGACTTGCTAACAACCCTCATGGTGAGGGTTGTAGCTGCAGGACCAGAAAGTCAACCACTACTGAAAATGTTCAGAAGATACTATCAAGTAAAGATCTCCAATCTGCCATCACTCCGTTGCATTGACTCTGAACCCCACTAAAATTTGACAGCTTTAAATAATCAAATGGCCTTAGAAGATGCAATCTCACAGAAAGGGAATCCTCTACTGTTTAGGACACAAGCAGCAGAGAGGGTCCTGCAGAAGTCACTAGAGAGATCAAGATACTAGGCAGAGGTAATTCCAAACCCAACTGCAGATCATAACATAAGTTGATTTCATTACTGCTATATTGTTTAAAGGTTAGTTCAAAATGCTTTCAGAAAGTTATCACTGCACGAAATCCTCTAGGACCTCTCCACAGGGGCTGAGAGTTCAGACCCCAGCAGGAGAAAGCGCCAGCGCTTCAGGAAGCTCCAAAACACAAAGCCAACCAGAGAGTACCAACCACGTCCATAGCTGTTACGGTGAGGACAGCCCCTAGTGTGCTGAACGCCGTGGCAGTGACCCGGCGTCCCCAGCAGGTTAACCAGGGACGGTGGCCACTGCTGCCCGGGTGGGGATATGGGGACACAGCTAGCCCCGTCCAGCCGGCCCTGCCTGGGGCTGGGGACAGCAACTCCCCTCCTGTGCCTGCATGCAGGAGATGCAATGCAAATGACAGGAGATGAGAAGATAATGCTGAGGATGCTGTCAACACGCCTTACTGACTCCTGTCAAAATATTTTACCTAGTAGCTTTATAACCCATCATTTCCGAGCTACAACTCCGCATTTTGACACCATTTTGACAGGCACCTTACAATACCTAAAAGATAGCTTGATCAATGTTAAAAATGTTTGGTACGAGAAGTAGCCAAAACTGTGTTTTTCCAAACAGCAAGTAGAGCAAGCTGAACAGCCGGGTTCATTACCGGCCCACACGGGGGGGTTTGGGTATTGCTTTTTTGTGTAACAACTTGTAAGCCATTGATAACTTCTATCATGCACTCTAAACCCCATATATAACATCATAAGCCGTTGTTTGTCTTACTCTCCACTGTGTCTTCTGCCTTCACCCCCCCAAAAAAGGCAAGATTTGATTATCTCCGCTGCATCAGCCAAGACAGCAACACCAGCTGTTCTCATTGTGCAGCCTCTTCCTCACGGCCTACATGTTAATAACCTGATCATTCCATTTTCTCCTTCAACTGCCGGCTGCAGCACAGCAAAGAGACAAAAACCCAGGCCCATCTGCAGCAGCTGTAGGCACTGAACTGTGAAGCCACCAGGGATTTATAAACTAATCTGTAACACAACACTGCCTTGTTTTTACAAGTGAGAGGCCACATTTGTGCAGACCTGATCTTTTCTTGCAATAAACTAGGAGGGTTGAGGGGGGGGGCAAGGATGAAAACAAGATATCTGATCATTTACTTGAGGGGGGATCTGTATTATATTTTCAAAGTGTTTTTACTGGTATTTGGATAATCTTGCAGCCAGGTGATGTCTGCATTTTAATGGGGTTTGGCCACATCCCTTGCCCTCAGTTCTTCTCTTCCCCTTTCCACTGCTCAGAAATCCCCCCAAACTTTCTCTCTTTTACAGGAAGAATATCTCCCAGCTCCACAGGGTTTTCTCAGGGGTTATTCTGTACAAAGGAAATAATATTTGAAATGGAAAATAAACCATCTGTGGAAAAAATAAGCTCCTGTTTCTCCCTGTTTTCAGCGATCTAATAAGTCTCCAACTGAACTCTTTCACATGTTTCAAACAGGTATGTTTAACATCTCCCGAGGGACGCTGCAGCATAAACACCAATCGTTGAACAGAAAACACACATAAACTGCTGCAACCTGGTGGGGCCGGAGCCCGAGGAGGACACTCCTGGGGTATTCCCAGGGCTGCAGGGCACCGCACAGTGCCTGGCTCAGCACAACCACCTCCCCTGCCCAGCGCTGCACCAGCTAACCCAACTGCTGCATTGTGATTTATCTGTCCCGTTATCATCAGCACTCATTACAATCACTTAGAGCAACACTACAGGCCTCATTATGGACTAGGCACTCGCTGCCATTAGTCTTTAAGAAGGATAGCGCTCAATTTGCCTGGCAACATGCGAGGTCCTGACCTTGGAGCTATTAGGGAAAAGATTAGACTGCAGTGTGACCATGTGTGCAGACATGAGCAAACCAAATTAATTTCTGGCAAAGGGAGGCACCAGGCAAAGACCCCGCCATCCTGAGGACACCTGAGAACTTCTCCATTCCCCAAAGGAGATAAGATAATGGCACGTTTAAAGGAGCCTGGTTCTGAAGGTGAAGCACATCCGTGGTATTTAGAGAGATATTAATCCAGTTTCCCCACAAAGTATTTGCTTGGCTGATCAGATTAAGGGATCTAGCCTTCAACAGCACACCCCCACCACAGCAGGCCCCAAGAAATCTGTGATACTTCACAGCCTCAGACATATTGCACCATGTGTACCCAGCTGCTACAATAATTAGCTTATGAATGTATCAGCTGGTTCTGTGATTTTTATAAATAATAACTAACCTACAGAGCAGAAAGATTTTCATGAGCCTAATATTAGCAAGAAATTGCAAGGTGCGCCTAACTGAACTGTCATTATGCTAAATGCCCCGTCTTCTCCCACGTTGTGCGGGACTGGATCTCCCCCAGTGCCATTTATAAATATTTATTTTTGCAACGGCAACAGCAATGTATTTGTGGCAGCTTTCTTCACAACAGCCACCGTTCGCTCACCCCCACACATACACACGCGAACCCACCGTGTGCCTGCGTACGCTTATCTGCAGCAGATCTGTCCTTTCATTGCTCTTTTCCTACCCTTCTCTTTATTTATTCGAGCATTCACTCTCTCGCCCATCCATTCAAGAACCTATCTATCCATCCACGAGGCTGCTTATTAGGCGATAGCTCTGGCTGATACGTGAGGAAACACAGCGCTGCAGCTTGCTCACACGTTCTTTATGATCGCAAGTAACCGCCTTCCCCATGCACAGATGAGAAGTCTGCATCGGATTTCTTTCATTATTTATTTCAATAATCCTAGCACGCCATCCAAGAAAGTTTTGCAGTACCAGGCAAAAAAAAAAAAGCAGGAAAAAAAAAGTGTAAATGTCAAATAAAACAGTGACAGATGACAGTATTCTCTATTGAATAGCACCGTTTCTTCGTGCATGTTCAATGAGAACTCATGAATTATTAATACGCAAATCTCCTTTTTCTGTTAAAAATCTCAACTTGGGGTTTTTTTTTGGTTGCAATTTTTTTGTATTTTCTTTTATTTATTTCTTGGGGTCTGTGTACGTTACACAGAGCTTTCCAGGAGAATTATTTCGTTTAGGAAATGCTAACATACAGAAATGCTTGGAGCTACAGCCATTCACGATGAATTTTCATCTATAGCTATATTTATTGGCATGAAGAAGGAGAAGTGAAGAAGGAGACACTATCTCACCACCTTTTCCCCCACTCATCCACAGATCCGAGCTCGCTGCATTACAACTAAATCCAACTTCTGTGAGCGTATTCTGAAAATCTAACAAATAACACATCCTTCCCCAGAGCCGTGGTACGCTGTGGTTTTCTGATCCTGCCTCCCCTGCCCATCACAAGTCTGGCTCCACTGCACAAACAGCCCCCTTGACTGCCACAGAGCTACCCAGAGAGTTTGATACACGCCACTGCCAATATGGGTGGCAGAATCTGGCCCTCCAGGTCAGCTTCTAAGGTTCTCAAGTGGGAATGTCTTCCATTAAAAATAAAAGAAGGATAAACAGCACAATTAAAGGATGCTTCTGGCTCTGCAGTCAGGCACACCCAGTGCTTGTGGTTACAAGGAATTCTGCTCAGAACTTCCTCCATTTCACCCCAAAACTTCTAGAGGCATCAAGAATGCAGCCCAGTTTAGTTCATTAAAGAGAGCTGCAGAGAAATGCTGGCCTCTATTTTTGTTGTTCTCATGAGACAAGATAAACATTTTCTAAGCATTTTATTTGATAAAACAAATAATATCATATTAATGTCCTATTTTTAACCTGTCTCTTAATCAGATACATTTCCACATAGCTAAGCAAACAACAACAAAAATCTGCAGGAAGCCAGCCATTCCCATTGTGCTTTTATGCTGTTAAAGAAACAGCGTGCTTACTACACCAAAGCATTAGCCTTGGCGCACTCCAACCCCCTTGAGGAACAGTTAGCTGGTGCAGAAATCACAAGCCATATTCTCTGTCACTTATCCCTGAGCCCTTTTTAGCAGCTTGACCCTTTCACTTTTGCTAGACACCCTGGAGCAGGGGAGGCTGCTCTGGCAGCCAGAGGTACCAGACGACAAGAAGGTCAGGTTTTCCAGCGCTCTATGAAGGTATGCACAAATACCCTGATCCCATAACTGCTTCCTGCAGATCTGCTGACATGCAGTCAGCCAACGACCAAATGTCTGATCGAGGATAAGAGGGCACGTGGCAAGAGTTCAGGCTCAGTTTTGCTGGGGCTATAGGCCAGTGCTTACACTTTCAGCGGTATCTCTACCGAAAGCCACCGCAGGAGGTGGCAGTTGGGTGCCTACAGTGAGTTAATCACGGGCAGCCTTTCTGCTTGGGCTGGACCACAGCAAGGCACTCAGAGCTTGGATAAAACTGCAACTAAACTGACCTTACCCTTCCCTGCGTTTACACTGAGATTAACAATAATAATACAGTTCGTTTTCTGAGCTGACATTTTCTAGGGTCTCCAGTGAAAGCATGAGTAGGCAAATGAAGAGTTTTTAGTAAGAGTGATTCAGGAATAAATCTCAAAAATAAATGTAAAAGGCCATTTCCTCACCCACATCATCAGTGCAGAAAATGTCAACATATGTGACAAAAGGAAAAAAAAGCAGCAATGATTGACGCAAGCCTTGAAAGATTAGGGAAGAAATGCTGCGTTCCCTAGAGAAAGCTCCCTTTCTACACTGGATCACAGGAGAACTCTGGACAAACTTCCTCAAGCCTCTCTTCCCTCTGCTCTGTTTGGGACTCTCTGCAGTGCAAAATGAGCCAGATAATATTCAGCTCTTGTTCCTTAGTCGCCAAACTCTCTTTCCATGAATCCAATAAGTGTCTATTAAAATAAATAAACCCCCTAATGATTCAAGATAACCTAATCAAGAAAGCTGAAATGGATAAAAGACTAACTATAATGGAGAGTTCTGTCATGGCTTCAATGAATTCTTGATGAGGGCCGGGGGAGGGGGACCAAACCTGAGAAGCTTTACTTGGAGCATTTTGATACAGTTCAAGGTTAATCACTCAATAGCCTGGATTTTCTGAAACACTCAGTACATTTCCTCCCCCCAAAACACAAGGCAAAACACAGAGCACTTTCATGAGGGCCAGTTTCTCACTAGCCTTATAAACATGAAACTATAAAAAATATGAATGAGATACATGAGCCCTGACATATCTTACATTCATGGGAACGTGACGGCTGCTTACAGCCTTGGCCTCAGAGGGAAGGATGCTGTGCACTGAGGATATTTCCAGAGTGACAAGTTTAAACTAGCTTCTCCCCACACTGGAGAGGAAGTATGGGCTTGTGGTTAGGGCAAGCAGCCCGCCATCAGCTCCCAGGTCTGCCAAGGACTTCCTGAGCAAAGCCCCAGGTCCACCGCTGTCCCTGCTTCCCTCAGCTGCTGAGAGGCTAACGCACGGCTGCAGATGCTGTCAAAGAATCACAGAAACATGGAATGACTTGGATTGGAATGGACCTTCAAAGGTCACCTAGTCTAACCCCCTTGCAACGAACAGGGACACCTTCAACTAGATCAGGTTGCTCAAGCCCTGTCCAACCTGACCTTGAATGTCTCCAGGAATGGGGCTTCTACCACCTCTCTGGACAATCTGTTCCAGTGTTTCACCACCCTCACTGTAAAAACTTTCTTCCTTACATCTAGTCTAAATCTCCCCTCTTTTAGCTTAAAACTATTACCCCCTGTCCTATTGCAACAGGCCCTGCTAAAAAGTCTCTCCCTATCTTTCTTTTAAGCCCCATTTAAGTACTGAACAGCCAAGGCCAAAATAAGGTCTTCCCAGAGGCTTCTCCAGGCTGAACAATCCCAACTATCTCAGTCTGCCTTCACAGGAGAGGTGCTCCAGCCCTCTGATCATCTTCATGGCCTCCTCTGGACTCACCCCCACAGGTCCATATCTTTCCTGTACTGAGGACCCTGGAGCTGAACGCAGTGCTCCAGGTGGGGTCTCACGAGAGCAGAGTAGAGGTGCAGAATCACATCCCTCAACCTGCTGGTCATGCTCTTTTAGATGCAGCCCAGGATACTGGTGGCCTTCTGGGCTGTGAGTGCACACTGAAGCCAGCTCACATCCAGCTTTGCATCTACCAGTACTCCCAAGTCCTTCTCAGCAGGGCTGCTCTCAATCCCTTCATCCCCCAGCCTGGGGGTTGCCCCAACCCATGTGCAGAACCCTGCACTTGGCCTTGTTGAACCTCATGAGGTTCACATGGGCCCAGTTCTCAAGCTTGTCCTGGATATGGGGTACATTGTTTCTGCATATAGAAGTCTGTAAAAGAGAAGCTAGTATGTAAAGGTACTTCAAAGAAATTTTAAGTTCAGTCAAGGAGAGAAATGTCTTTCTATATTTCTTCCACATGTAGTAAGAACATCAAAATATCAGCACAACAGATATGCCCCAGCCGCAGAGATTCACAACTCCATAAAGGCAACAAGATGCTACAGCAGTAAGACGTGCCCTATATGCACACACTATATATGCTGCACATCTTCGCCACCAGCTGTTTTTTGTAGCTGTTGTTCATCAGCACTAGAAGCTAATTAGTTTAAGGGCACAGAAAATACCTAACGCAAGCTAAAAGGAAGAGAGAAGGTATCCCATCGTATCAAATGAATACAAGGAAATATAAGTTAGGAAGGAAAAAGAGGGAAGGAAAGAGAGGAAATGACAAAATAAAGGGTTTCTAGAGCTATCCCTGCCTCAGAGTGATGCTGCTCATTCCTCTTACAGTACCTCTTTCTTCTCAGAGCATGGGCAGGAGGTGAGAGGATGGACAGACAGCCATGGTGCTAAGCCCCATCTAGCAGGGCTCCCACTGTGAGCTAACACCCTCCCTGGCCAAGGAACAGACTCCCAGACAATCCTGGCAATGAGGAAGGCACCTCACCATGAAAAGTCAGAAGAAAGGCAAGGAACTACTGCAGTGATTCCTATCCATAGGCCTGGGTTTCTCTTAGCTGCAGGGCCTCAACTGAAGGGATTTTCTGCCCCTCGCCTCCAGCCCCCAGTCAAGTTTATTTTTTTGTTTGTTCATTCTTAAATAGGGCAAAGATACAAAACCAGACACTGAGCTTTGCCAGCTTCACGTTTTTTCACATGTGGCTCCATGGGGTCTCTCTCTTGCTTTCCTGTGGTGCAACTGGAACAAATTCCAGTCCCTTGAGGAAGAATTCCAGTTTCAAGGGTTTACTTTTTGTTTTCATTGGACTGATGAAGGTCAAAATCTTCCATATGCCCTGCCCGGGGTAGATCCCAAGCAGCACGTGCCCCGCTTCCTCATACTGCCCCAGCCTGATTGTCCTGGGAGAAATGTGGGAAGTTTAGTCTCCATGTTCACACAAACTTTGCCATCCCCCAGACTGTCAACAAGGGCTCCAGCCAGCTATGCCCACTGTTTATTTTGATAGTGACTGTTTATTATGAACAGAACTATATTCCTAAACTCATTTTGTACAGACTAAGAAAAAAACATCTGCTGAGCACAGCACAGCACAGCCTCTGCTAGGACTCTCACTAGCAGAGGTCAGAGGCATGATGCTGCTGCACAGTATTACAGAAGTGCTGGCACATGGTCATGGGGGAAATGGTTTTCCTGAAGTCGTACTGTAGAGCAGTTGCAGAACTGGATATAGAAGCCAGTTTTCACGACTGACAGTCCAAATCTGCAGCAAGCCAAGGTGAAGGTCTCTGCTTGTGCCACTGCCCAGTTCTGGAGACACAAAGGCCAGCCAGACCTCTCTGAAATGGTACACCCATCTCCTTGTGGATTAAATATAACCAGGAGACCCCAAAGCACAGACTGAAAACCAAATCCTGGTGTTCCAGCCACACTCTGAAACACTCCCAACATGATAACACAGGTCCCAGGTTTAGCCATTTAAAGGACAAAGGGCATTAGCAGGCAGCATCCCCAGAGAAGTATGCTGTCCAGCGGGTACATCACTAACAGCTGGCAACTAAAACAGGATGACAGCTTTGGAGGCTGTGTTTGGAAAGCACTGAGCCCCTCAGCTCCTTCTGCCTTCAAAGATACAAAGGGATGCAGAGCACTTCACAAACAAGACTAAAAATGTCTAGATAGAAGCTGCAAGGATTAAATGCATATTAAGATAAGTAAGTAATGAGTAAGTCAATGTCTAAAATGAATGGCTTGAGATCTTTATATGGTGGATTCCCTTATGGAGGTACTCATACTGCCTTGGTACCTCCATGAGACTCTGTTCTTTGCATTTATGTTGACTTCCGAGTGTTGTGATTTTTAAACTCAAGTTTCCAGCAGCTGCCCTTCCCTTCAGTTGCTGAACTGAGACTCTGCCATGACTTAAGAATAAAGATGGCTACTTGTTAAATTAGAGGTCAATTAACTCCACCAGTAGATGATGCCACTTGCAATAACTGTTCTCAGTGGGTACCACTCTTCCTGTACGAAGACAGAAGATGAAATGAGGCCTCCATTGGCTCTGGATGCTCTCTTGGGTACATGACATACAGCCCTGTGTATAAAATGTCAAAACAGCCCTGTCGGAGATTCACTGGCTGCTAAAACTGTGAAGATCTCACAGCACCGTGGATTGCTGTTGACAGAACAGCAGCGCCCAACATAACACATGCCTTGTTAGCAAACTGGAAGCCTCTCAGTAGTCTGGGGTGAGGGAATAATAGAGGAAGCCAACGCAACGCAAGCCAGGCCTGTGGAGAATAGGAAGTGAACGAACCTTGGCGGAGAGTCCAAGCAAACCCTCAGATTAGCTCTTTTTTCCCCTCTTTCAAACTCTCTCTTCTACAAACAAGGGCAGTTTTCAATGAGTGCTTCCCACCATGTAACTCAGCTGCAGAAATCAGCAGCATCTTCCCCAGAAATGCCCACAACTGACACAACTGGCCTGCACAAAGCCCTGGGAAAGCCCCACTGCTAGTTTTCAGACAAGCTCGACCTAAGGCAACATGCCGACCACCGACCATGACAGTGGCTCTCCCCTACACAAGCAGCTGTGTCCTTGCTTTTGGCACTCCTCCTGGCCACAGGGCACCGCAGCCAGTGGCAAGACACCACAGGCACACCAAGCCAGGATGGGGGTAGGCATGCAGGTGGGCTGTGGGGCAGTGGGAGGCCCAGACCGCTGTGGTTCTTGGCTACAGCTTCTCTGTCCCTGCCTTCCAGTGCCCCCATAAACCACTTTCATGCTCCAGCAGAGCGCTAAGACATCTCAGCATGGCGAATGCTGGGTCATCCCAGGGAGCCAGTATTGCTTTGGCAGGGCTGTGAAACAAAAGAAACATCAGCCTCAGAAACACTTCTTTATCCACTGCTGCTGGACAAACCAAAACCTTTATGTACAGTAACTTTGCTTTAAACAGTAACATTTGTGGATCCTGTTCTTAACCTTTTGCATCTGGCTTTTCAAAATCTACCCTGTTCTTTTTCCACGTGAAGGACTATGGAGCTTGTTTGTGTTCTGGCGCTGGTGTGCAACGCTGCCAGAGAAGCGCACTCAAGCTGGCACAGACTGAAGCTGGTGAGCCACCCAAATTATAGTTGGGTGGTTCAGTCCCTCTCTATTTCAAGAAGCCTCTGGGTATAATGACAGGAAGCTTGCAGGCAATTTTAAGCCAAACCTCAGAGGCTGGCATTCAGTCTGTGTTAAACACTCCTTATTAAAAGCTGTCCAGTCCGGATTCTGGGTGGAACTTTGATATCTGCATGGAGTAAAGAATAAGGGGCACGTTTGCAAAATCAATTGTGCAGTTTTTATATTTACTGCACGTTTACCACATATGTCATTTATTACACAGTGGAAAACCGTTAAATGCACAGTAGTTGTGCCAAGTGGCATTATGCTTTTAACAGCTTTATTCGTTTAACAGCTCCAGTTCTCATTATATTTTGCCATGTGGTACATGAGATTTTTATGCATTTAACAGTTTAAGAGGGTTCCATGGTATTTTCCTTTTATGTATTTCATCCTGTGCCTGGGATTTTGGTTGGGGGGTGTAGGGGTTGCGAACTGTAACCCCTGTACCCTGACAAGAGAAAGCACAAGGCAAAGAAAATTAATGATTAAATGAGGAAAGAAAAATTAATCAGACCTCCATGTGTCAGGGCACAAATACCTGTAACAAGGACAAGGCCCTCCCATGTGCTTTGATAGCCTTTGATGCTTTGTTTATACGCCTTTCAACCGCTTACTTTACATCTACTTTAATGACTACAACGATGTTTCCCTGCACAGAGGAAAAGAAAGCATGCATTTTGCAGAGTGAATGCATCTAGATACTTCTATCCCACTCTCTCGCAGTCAGAGCCACATTTGTGCCCTCTCCAAGCACAAGTGAGCGATTTCACCCAGGATCAGAAGCAGCCCTTTTCACTGGGTAAACCATTCCTTCCAATGGTCTCCAATCTACTTGCTGCCCTTTCCACAAAAATTCTGTCTGTCCTCCTTTCCACAAAATCTCTTCTGGTGCATTATATTTTTTTAAAGAGTTGGATGAAATTTTTAAATTAATGGATTCTCTTCAAGAATTTCACCCCAACCTAGGTTCGCCCACATGTATTTTTTACACCCAAGGCAGAAATTAATCCAGGAGAACTCACTGCAGTGCCCTCTCATGTCTTTTTGTAAAAATGACTGGATATGATGTGAATTATTCACATGGCAATACCATATGCAGCACATACAACATGCAATAAAAAGGAACACCTGCCTAATACACAGTTTCCCATTGCCTTCCCCCTTAGCTAATCACGTAAGAAAACAACTTCTTTACCTGCCAAATGAGAAGGATACCATTATTTTGCAAGGTCCTTGTCCCACTGGCAGAGTTGTATACTATATACCACAAGTGGGAAAAGACATGCATGTTTCTACAAAAGGGGAGAAAAAGCTTGGCTGTGAGCTGATCCTTTCCTCGGCCTATTTTAAAAGGGAAAAGGAAACCACTTAAGCAGGCAAAAGCCCAAAACACGACAGGTTCCCCAGAGATGAAGATTATTATTATTGTAGGAACAGATGTATTTTTATTGGTGGCAGGAGGAGATGGGTCTAGTTCCAACCCCAGCATTTGCTTTAAAAATAAACCCCGCCAAAGCCCCACAACAACGAAATCCCCTCTACCACTCACCTGACTTTTATTGGCAGCCACTTTGGCAAACAGAGCTTGAGATACCTTGGCCCTTTTCATCTCCTGTTGGATCTCGTCATAAATGGCAGCTGTGATGTTGACATTGGCGCCGTCCGCCTTAATGGGGAGGTCTGTTGTTGGTGTGGAGGTTTTGGCCTACCAAGAGACCATGAAAATAATAATTAAAAAAGTGCTGCTTTCAGCCCAGCCATCTGTGCAGAAATTATCAAAGGATTTCAGTCAGCTGATGCCAAACTGCATTAGCTACAGAGGGACACTTCCTGTCCATTATTCTAATCAGGTTAATTGTGATTGGAAATAATTGCAGTGCATTCCTATAGGACATGCAAGGCCCTGTCAACTCTCCCCCTCTCCCTCTCCCAGCATGTTTACTGAGCAGCTCAACAACAGGATAGGTAGCCAGGGCCCTCGGCTGCAGGCAGTCACTGAAGTTGGCTTTGCCAGCTAGCGACTGCAGCAGAGGCACCAGCCTCTACCTTCCCCCGCCTCTCTAAAAGTGGCCTACACCTTGGAGGAAGAGCCAATTCTCCCAGAAAAAATGAGTAAATGGGTAGAGGTCTCTAAATAATAAATTATTACTCAATTTAATGCACTCCCTCAAGTCTCCCTCATCCTTTATTAAAACTATACGTATGTCATTTGAGTATGTATGGGTTCCCAGCCTTGTCATCATTATGCTAGCCAGACAGTCACCTAATTTCACCTAGGAAATCAGTGGAAATGAAAAAAAAAAAAAAAAAATCATTTCATAAAGCTGGGCTTTGGCATGCCTTTGATGTGCTGCCCTCATTCTCCTAAACTCATATTGAGATTTTGTGTATTCCACTGCACTCCTTTTAATTGAATGATTTCCCATCAGCTTCTGTGACAAATGAAGGACAATAACGGATGTTGCCAGTACTTTCCCTGGGCTGGACTACCCCTACAGAGCTGCTGTTGATGCAGTTCCGCAGGCTGCTACAAGACTTCTATTTTAAAGCCCCTTGGCCGTGGTGGTCCCCAGAACACACTAGCACAAGAGGGAGCAAGGGCAGTGTGATGCTTGCTGAGTGCTCCCAGCACAAGCAAGCCTCTTAGAAAGACAGATCTCATTTGCTTTCCTAAGCTTAAAGAGGAGAGATACCAAGGCTGATCACTGTACCCCTTACACCTTTTATGGGAAATAGGTAGGTTACTGACACATCTCTGTTTTCTCTTGAGATGTAAAGGTCCTAGGAAACAAAACAATCTAGGTGGGAAAGCTGACACTTCCTGATAGATCCCAATCTCGCGTACACCTTGGGACATTCAGGTATCTGGCCCAATTATAAACCTTTTCAGCTGGCTCCTGGTTTTGTGCCATAGTTGAAGCCTGCTAGGGTACATCTAATGTTAATTTTTAACTACGTATGCATGCCGAAATGCCTATTTGTTAATGGGAAGGTTAACTATGCAAAACCAAACCCTCTGAACTTCTCCTTCTGTCTTGCTGTACTCCAAATCTTCCTTTCCCTAATGTCTTTTTTTTGTATCAAAGGTCACATTAATAACAGAGCCAAATCCAATCAAGACAACAATCTAGACTAATCATTCTTCCTACCACTTCCAGAGAAAACTTTAACCAACCTGTACCTTCTCCCTTTCCTACTCCTCAAGCTCAGTAGGCACTGCTCTGGGCTTATTTTATTCCCTGCCTGTCTCCATGCAGAAAGGGCCTAAGATATTCTTGCTCCTGATGTGTCTAGCTCCCCACATTCAGGCAGGGGCAGCTGGATGGCAACTGGGGCAGACCAGAGCCCCCTGCACCCTGGGAGGCCAGTCCTAACCCACTGCCATCCACCGGCCATGAACACACGTGGGGTACAGCCCAGTGGATGCACCAACAGAGACACCACACTCTGAAATTCAGTGTTCACAGATAGATGACAGCTCAGGCAGTTGTGGGGAATGTGAGAAAGCAACAAAGAGATCATGGGAAGGAGAAGGACTGTCCAAGTCTGTCAGGGCTCATTTAATGGAGCTTAATTTTAACAAAGGTCCTGTAGTGCTTCAACGAGTATATAAAAAGCCTTCCCACTTGCTGAAGCCTTTGGCTAGTGCAGCAGCCAAGGTCACCACAGCCTCAAAGGCCATTACGGAGGCCTGAGATCCTGAGAAGAGCAAAATTAGCACATAAAAGGAAGATTTTAAACATAGCTCCATCCTACGTGGGTCTCCTACACTGCTTAGATACACAGGCTCACATCAGAAAAAACCCTGCCCTATGCAACCTGAAAACTGTGCCATTTTTTATTCAATCACTGAAATAGGTAGGGCAAGTACCAAACCAAAATAGCACAGTCACTACAACACTGTATGTTAGAGACCTAGATTCAAAACTGGTCTTGACATTCAGAAGGAGCTTGCCATTATTGAAATGTCTCATTGCAAACAGTAGGGAAAAAATTAAAATAAGTTTGTAACCGCAGTGCCAGAGCACCAAAACCCCAAAAAGTACTGCTGGTCTTCCATAGAATCATAGAATAGAATCACAGAATCAGCTAGGTTGGAAAAGATCTTTACGATCATCAAGTCCAACCATTACCCCAGCACTGCCAAGACCACCACTAAACCATGTCACTTAGGGCCTCCTCTACACATTCTTTGAGCATTTCCAGGGACAATGATTCCACCACTGCCCTGGGCAGCCTGTTCCAATGCCTGAACACCCTCTGGGGAAGAAATTTTTTCCTAATACCCAATCTAAACCTCCCCTGGCACAGCTTGAGGTCATTATCTCTTGTCCCATCACTTGTTACTTGGAGAGAGACCCCCATGTGCACACAATAACCCTGAACTGCTCCGAGCCTCTTCCCCACAGGCTCACATCAGTTTGCCAGATCAATCTGCTCTTCTCCCCTGGGGGCAGGTCCTGAGTAGGGGACACCTTGCAAGGGGGGCTTGGGGTTGGGAAGAGCCAAGCCAGGTTACTCTGTGTGCCCTTACACCTGCCTGTATGACTGCCCCAGCACTTCCACAGGTATCTGCCAGTATCCTCCTCCTACCCAGCGCACTCAAGCATCATTCCCAGAAGTATTGCCACAGGAGATCGGTATCTATGGAAACCATGTTTCCAAATGCCATCCCATCAACTTCTCCGGCACCCTAACACAATTCCTGAAAGGATGGTATAGCTCCTACTGCTGCTGTCTCAAAGCACCCCACTCCAGGGTAGGTAACATACCTGCCTGGAGGGGTGATGCTGCCAGGAATCGCTGTGCTGCACATGAAGATGGCATTTGTCTCGTCAGAACTAATACCAGGCATATGGGGAAGCGCAGTAGCCGTGCTGCCTGCCCGGGAGCTGGGAAGCAGCCTCATTTGCAGAGGTGTCCAAGTTGTCAAAACAGCACCTGTGCTGACTGGTGCTGGCCCTCTGAGGGCTGGGGAAATGTTATCCAGCGGGCACAAGGCAAGTACTGGGTACACAAACCTTTGTGTGTTGCTTTTGCTGAGTGAAAACCTCACAATATTCTACTGGATTCTTCAAGTCAAAATAAGGCAAGGATGGGCTGCTTTATACTTTGGAGTATGGTTTTCTAGCAACGCTTGGCTCTTAAATAGGCAGGCAAAGTTTCCATTATTTTAAAGGATTTTCTAGCTACAAACGTGGGAAAATGTCATATTTTGACAGAGGAATGAAATGGGGCAACAGACCCAATTTTAATTCTCACTGGATTGCATCTAAACTCTCCATTCCCTTCTGTTATTTGATTTTAGTTGCAAAATCTATTGCAATCAATATAAGTAGGGATAAGATAATTCTTTCATGAATAAATACAAATGCAGAAAGTAGATACACTACTTAACCATTAATATGGTTCTTTTCGTAATTTTATTTCCACTGAAAGGTAACTAAAAAACTTAAGAGTTATACAATGAGTTTCCCATGTAATAAAAATGTAGTGTTACATTTGGGTTGGCAGGATATACTTACTTTCAGTGAAAACAGTTCTTTACATTATGTTTTGTGGCAAAGTGCACCCAAAAACCTGGGTTAAACTGAATGAGTTCAACAGTTTCTACAAAATCAACACACCTTCCTTAAGGATGATCACTTTGCATGTAAAACTACACTGTCGTTCCACACACCCCCCCCTCCGCTTACTTATTTTTAGCAGCTGTGGCTACAGAATTCAGTATGAGAAGTGCTCAGTAATACTATTCTAAGGACAGCTAACACAAGCCCAAGACTTTGCAGACTACAATCACTGCGAAAGCACCAAAGCAGGAGGGTTACATGGAAGATCAAGAGAAGTGCTAGAACTGACCTGTCATGTCTACACAGTAGAAATTTCAAACTCAAGTTAGGCAAACATCGTGACAGGAGTTAATAATCACCTCCGTGTAAGCACCTTTGCTTTATCAGAGTGTATGTCTACGACTGCAAGCAGGCTGGTACAAGGGAGGGATGACTATTACAGTGTAAGTATGTGGATGGCTCTTTCTAAGTGCAAAGGAACAACCTACCCAGGGAAGTGGGCGGCAACAGCACGTTAATAAACACGTGCAGTTAAGTCAAATGAGATGACAGCTGGTTTGGAGCTGGAAATCATCCTCTTCCCAGCACGCTGCTGCCCATGTCTACTTTCTGTACTTCAAATAATTATCCGTGTAAACTTCTAACTCAAGGACTGTGATTTCCTATGCAGAATATGGAGCACAGTGATTTCTAGCGATGTCTATCCAATTAACTGTCAACTTCTGTTCAATACACACTTTTTATCGCAACATATATGAACCTCTCCATAAGTCCTGAAATTTCCTATGTATTCTGCAAAATGTAATGGACACATCTAAGAAGTTACGTGCACTGTCTTTCTACAGTAGATTCTATAATAGCCGTTTAGTGGACGGGCACCAACAGCCTGTATGTAATGCCCACACGGACGCTTTCACACACTAATGTTACAGACCTTTTTGCATTTATGGCATTGATTAATGCTAGAATCATCATCACAATGTTGTGCTGAAATCCACTAAACATCTCTCAACAGCCACTCCAAAACCTAACAAAAGGATTTCCTCACCTCATCTGGGCAAGGGGAGCAACAGACAAGGGAAGGGCAGAGAGAAACTCCTTCCCTGGACTAATCCACACAACAACAGGAAACAAGGGATCACATCTTACCTGGGGGGTTCTGGAGGAGCTTGGGCTGCTGGCAGCTGAAGACACCATGCTCACGTTGGGGTTCATACTCCTCTCTCTCTCATCCTGATAGATACGATCCCGCTCCGAGTCAGGCAAGTTGAGGAAATTCTGCATTGCCCTTAAGTTTACCAGAAGGGACTGGGAAGCTGTCCTAGGATCTTCTTCTTTACGCAGGATCTCTGACAACAAGCCCTGGTTCAAAAAAATTAAAAGGAAGAAAAAAAAAAAAAGCTCAGTCCTGTGTTGGTTTTTTTTATCCTTTTCCTTTTTTTTTTTAATTTGTTTAGTGTAACCAGCTGGGTTGCAATACTGAGAACCTACATCAGAATCTCATGGGCTCTCCCAGAGGGGATATTTTGTAGGAAAGCATTTGTCTTCTGGGGGCTGAGGTTTATTTTGGGACTGTCCTATTCTGGCACTGTAATAAGCTTCTGAGTATGGAGATGCTGGATAGAAAGGTAGGTGCATTGGGTAGAAGAAATTGCAGTTACTACCAGGTGCTTGCTGCAAATATTTTAGGAGCTGTTAGATTTCTCTCTCTCCCTCTATCTCTCTTTTTACTTGAAGCTGGGAACACTTGGCAATCCTGTTCATCTTTGACAAATCTGCCAAGGTTGGTAAATTTAGTTTCGACATTTAAACAGTGCAGGAGTTTTATAAAGAAAAACGTTTGGCTGGTTACAGTCCGTTCATTTTGGTTTGGACAGTCATTTTGGAGGAGAAAAATAGAGCAATAATAAAGCCTTCAAATCCAGCTTTAGGGATTTAACCCATTCCTCTTTCATGCCTCATTTTAAACTAGCACAGGCTTCACATCACAACCAAGAATGAACACCATGTTCATCTAGTTTTTACACAAGCCATTATTCCAGGAAGTAATGAGCACAGCACTTCCAAAAAAGAAAAAAAAGAAAGAAAGGGGGTGGGAATACTTGGAGAGATGAAAATGTCATTAAAAGAGGCTTAAATCTAATGATGGGATTAAATTTATGCATAACTGTACGTACTCAACAGTTCCACAGGAAGTTAAAGGCACAACACACAAGCCTGGATCAGGGCCTACAGAAACTGCTGGGACACAGTGTGTGCCACCAGCTTCCCCCAGGCACCCCTTGCATCCAGCACTTCACTGGGTGTCTCACTCCAAAAAGCAGTAACAGCGATGGCTGACTGTACTGGTGTCGAGGGAAGCAGAGGATTTGCCCATTGAGACTACTTACAACATATACCATAAGAAATGTTGATTGGATGCTTGTTATTTTAAAAGGCTACTCTGCCAGTATGTTTCCCTGAGCAGTCCAACACTGCTCCTGCTTCCTGCCTGCTGTTACCCAGAGGTTCTCTGCACTGCTGCTCCCAGGAGTGCTGGCCATAGAAGCCATATGAAATCCCAGTCAGAGCTTGGAGCAACCACAGGCAAAAGGAGAACACAGTGCCCCAGACACAATTTAGCTGTAGCTGTTGACATGAGCATTCTGCAGTTACTTTACAGCCACAATCAAGGCAAGCTGCCTCATGAGTATAGCCAAGGTTTACTACTTTCTTGTAAGGAAAATCTTAACCATGAAGTCAAAACCCTGTAATATTTAGTCTTAGTTTATTTTCTTCCATATCAGAGTCTCCTCCAAAAAGTCTTGCTAAAACACTGCCACTACAGTTGGCCAATTAACCGAATGCAAACATTTTTAGTATATATTGTATTTACCAGACTTCCTGACAAAACCAACAGACCAGCAAACAACTTATCTGTACCTGAATTCATCTGCTAACTGCTATTAAACACCTACATTAAAACACATACATGAAAGCTCTACTTCAGCAGCATTTATGCCTGAAGTGCTCAAAACAAGCTCCATACATAACCTGAAGCTAGGCTGCACACAGCTCCATCTTTTCAGCTCCTCATCTACATAATCAAGCTAAGAGATTCCCAATTACATTTTCCCACAATTACCAGAGTAGTTACCAGGAGGACTGGAGCTGGGAATGGAGCCATAGTGGGACCCTCCAGTCAGAAACGGGATCGGAAAGAGAAGCCGGTTGGCAAAAAAGGTCTACACTGGGGCAAAGTTTGAAGAAGGTGCAGTGCTGGGCTGGCCTCTGGGACCTCAACGTAACTGCATGCTCATACTTGGCTTCTCCTGCAGGGTTTACCACCCCACAGAAAAGCTAGGGACATGCTCTAAAGCTTTCCAAAGTTTGCCAGGCTCACAGGCTGAGGAAAACTAACCAAAAAGGACATTACAGAAGCTTGATGCCATGACTTGGACAATTCCAAGATCGATACAGTGAGTCCCTATTAGAACTTTTCCTTGAAGTCAGTGGAAAATTGTCTAAATGCAGTAAACAACTGAAGTATCGGTTACACAAGTTCTCTAAATTCTTAATTTTCTGTGTCTTTTAAAGGATATGTAACTTCTTTTTTAAAAAGAAAAGATCAACTTCAAAAACTCATCAGTTTAGTTGGAAAGAATGGTACCTGAAAACTATTGGAGCTGACTCTAAGCCAGCTTATTTTTCCTCCCATCTTAGCCTGGCTAAATTTATGGTCCAATTTCAAAAATGGAGAGCAGAAACATGTGTGAAAGCATGCCAGCAATTACTTTTCAGTGCAGTCATTGACTCTCTATGTAAATCAGATTCTCACAGGAACAAGTGGCTCGGTCATGGTACTCACCGCCCGAACTACCAACTCTAGTGCTTGAAAGCTCTGATTCATCACCAGAAACAGCTTATCATGGTAAATTCAGTGGGTTTGAACCCTAGCCTGCACCTCCCACTTCTGTGAGGGTCCTGACTTTGCTACAGGGATGTAGCAATCTTTTGCATCACCTCCTAATGCAGGTACCTGCTACAGGGAGAGGGACCATCTTCACCCCAGCGTCAAAACAGACACAGCCCCTTGTAGGGCTGAGCCCTGCTCCCCCATGCCCCACTCCTGGCCCACCGGTAGGAAACTTGGTTGTAAAGAGGCTTTTCTGCAGCTCCTCCAAGTGCTTTGGCAGCTCAGGAACCATGTAAACAGCAGGACAGATAATAAGAAAACCAACTCAGAAGGAAAAACCTCATGTCCTCCTTCAACTGAAGATAAACACCACCGGTAAACTACAGTGGCTAGATAGCTGAGCGATAGGGTAGGACAATAAAGCAAAGTATCTTGAGAGCAATAACATTTACAATAATATAATTCTGAGCTACTGAAGTATACACAAACTAACCAGTGAGCAACATTCTAAAAAATAAAGTGATATTAAATAATCTGTTCAGCCTTTTTGTCACCTGCAACAAATTAGGCTTTCAATATGCAAAACATCTTCCTTCCAGAAAAACAAATGATCATGATTTCATTTAATTGTAATTTAATGAGGCATAATGTATTTTTTAAAGTGATATACACCAGGTGTGTGGTGAGGAAACTGGCCCAGCCAGACAAACCCTACTGTTTCTATTTTTGAGAAAACCCTAAAGCCAGCCAGGGACTGTTTTCATTTCTGCAAATTATGTTTCTGCTGGAGGGGGTGAGGAAGGGAAACCCACAGCATTTGTACATTTGTTATAAAATTCCATTGGCTAAATTAGCTCATTGTGACTTACTAACATCTCACATATGAAATTAAATAAATTAAAAAATAGGCAGTTTGCAGAGTAACCTATTCTGCACACCTAGAAGATGATCTTCAGGGACCAGAAAGTCTCAAACTGATTTTAAATAGCCAAACAGATCTTCCATACCAAACACAGCTCTCAGGCTACATCCACAGACATGTAGCTTCATAGTATCTTTGTTTTCCCAGTCCTGTGCCTCCTTTTTTTAAACAGCTGCTGAAGAGGCAAGTGATGAGAAGATCAGTGTTCTCGCAGGCCATGCTCACTGCGATGTGTGCATTTCACCATGCAGGCACAGTCCGGTTTAGCCTTGAAACCTGCACCATTTTTAAAATTAGACAATGGATCCGTAATTGACTTTAAAAATAATACCAGTGGTGGAGAAAGGAGCATATGTCCAATCCAAATAAAAAAGTCATTGGATCTATTTAAGGTAGGAGTAATTTTGACAGTGTTTTTTCAAACTAGCGGAAATGTAGTCCTTCAAGCCAGCAAAGTCACTGTCGTGGGTGTTTGCTTTGCACTTATCCTATGAAACCCCATTTGTGAACTCATTTCTTTTATTTTTATTAACTACAGGATTTCCAGCATAAACAACCCAAACCTCATGGGCAAGAAATCTCTTTTTAAGCAATTTCTGAAAGACGATGCAGTACAACGTAGAGCAAATGTTCTTTAAACTGGCTCCTATATCCAAAGACCAAGTGACCAGCCTTAGAGGCCAACACCAAGGCTTGACCAAAGCCCACAGAAGGCGAGCGAAGCCCTTCTGCCTTCTTCCTGAAGGGCTTTGGTTCAAGCCTGGGAAGGGTGTAAATGAGAACTCAATGGGACAGCAGACTGCACTGCTGGTGACCAAATGCAGGGCAGTTTTGCAACGAGAGCTTTTCAAAAGCAATCTATATGGGGGTGAGGAGGTCATGCTGGAGTGCAGCCCAGACACCCATATCCTGGGGACAGAGGAGGATGAGGGCCATCAGGCAGCAGGAGACTCCCAAGCACTGGCCAGGACCTCACACACATCGATTCTGATGACTTGGATGGGAGCTGTGCTCTCCCTTATACAGACCTAAGCCATGTGTCTACAAGAGCAGGCACTAAGGTTAAAAAGGTTCAACACATGCTTGGGACAATCAAAATGCTGGCCAAGGAAAAATCTTAAATAAACCTGACTAATGTGCTAAACCTCAGTTTTTATGTTCTGTATAAGGAGATTATATATATGAAGGACTAAAAAAGCATAAACACTTTTTTTCATACTTTTTGGTTTATTTGTGCCTCTCCAAACTTCAGCTATTGCCAAAAGCAACAGAGAAAATGCTGAAATACTAGACAAATATTGCTCCTGTAGTACTTAAGAGAGGCCAGTAAGGCCAGTACTTGTAACTTACAGTCTCAATAGAAAAGATATTCTGTTTCCCATCAGGTACAGATGTGACTCCGATCGGGATCTGAAAATGTAGGGCTTTATTCCACATCTGAACCTTAAAAGATCAGTGATGTAAACTTGTCCCCCTCCAGTTAAGCACGCAAGGCTAATTTCCAGCATGGAAAGCAGCACTTGGAGAACCCCTGGTTAGCTGCTCATTCCTACTGAACTACACTGAAATCATACCTTCAACCTAAAACAACAAACTTGATTTTGCCAGGCTAAAATGACATTTATATTTAAAACTGTCTGCTATTTGCAGTTGAAAGCTAGAGGAGGCAGGTCTGCCCAGAGAGCTCTACAGCAGAAGCACTAACTTCTCATAGCCCTTCAAGGAGATAAAACATCTCCACCTGCTATGTTTTTCTCACATCAAGGCAGGCTTTTACCACGACCTCTCTTTGCCTCTCTGCAATTATTCCAGGTCCCACCTTCAATATTGTCTTCTGCGTTGAGTAACATACATTCAACAATTCTGAAAATATCTCTTTGCCTCTAAGCACACAGCTCTCAACAAGAACCTCTATATGAAGTACTTGTAAGCTTCCTAGGACTCAAGCTCATTTTCAAATGCTCACTGCTTCGATTCCATTCCCTCACGTCTCTTCCTAATACCAGCTAGGATATGAAGCAGAATTGCTGGAAGTCTCTTGAAAATGCTTACCTTGGCAACGTGTCCAGTACAATTTCACTGAGCAAAATTGCTTTAGATAATCAGTGGAAATTTTTGAGTGATTAGCCAAACAAAGCACCTTCACATCCATTGTCACCGATTCCATCAGGCAAAACCATGTTTGCACCCTGTTCCCTGACCAACTCTTCTGTCTCAATGGCAAAACGTGCAGTACCACATTCCGTGTCAGTTCATATGAACTTCGGAACTCAAAGGGCTTTGACTGATTTTCCATCAGTGTGAATGGGAGACCAGCTGTCTCCTGGTACCCTTCAGTCTAGTTGAATGCATCACATCAGTCCCTCATTTAAAAGAAATCTCCGGATCTCTAGATTCCCTGCCTACAGCCAGAGTATGAGCCTCATTCTTAAACTCATTTAACTAATGCTAGAATACATACATCTCAGGAGAGACCTGCTTAGGCACAAAGCATTTAGAGGCTGATTTGAATAAAACTTATACACAGGGTGCAACAACGACAATTTGATTTTTATTATTAAAAATGAAGTGCTTAAATCCTCCAAGAAAATGCCTTTATTGCATTAGTTTAATAAAGCCTCTTTTTTATTATGGTATCTCTTTTTATGAGGGAAGATAGGATGTGCATGTGGAGCTGAATGTGGATGTATGGGGTAAAAGAGGCAGAGAAAGACCAACCACCTGCGGCCACAAAGTGCCACCATTTAGATGACATGCATGTCAAACCTTCATACCGAAATATGCCAGAAAGTGAGCAAGACACACAGCTCTGTATATCCACGCATTTGCTTCCAATGCTCAGGACTCCTGTGCATCAGCTGAGCAAGCAGCAGCCTCCTCCTACAAGCACACATTCTGAAAGCCTGACTCACATGCTACTTAAAATCTTTTCATTCAGCCTATTGAATACAATTAAGTTAATTGAAACTGAAATTTTCGGCAGTGCAAAACCCACTGTTGGAACAAATATCCCATGTACCAAAAATCTGCAATTTATTAAATTAAGCACTTCCCTCACAGACTGCCTTCTTTCCTGTGAGTACAACATAATGCTGCTTGTGCCACATTACACCCAAGAATAGAACAAGCAGGCAGCATGAAAGGGTTTCATGCAGTAAAAGAGAGTTTTCTATGGGGGAAAAAACAACAAAACACTCCCCCAAACCAAAACCAGAACCCTTGCTAATTGAAAGTCTGTGCACAACAGGGCAGACACCATAGCGATGAATGCAGCATGACTGCCTCACTAGATACCCGGCAGAGAATTAAAGCTGCTTGTCTTCCTCTCACTGAAGTTAAAGGGAAAATTATTTGCAAAAGGAATCCTGTCCAGGATTTGGCTCACAAGCAAGAAGAAGTAGAAGAGTTAGTTACTTCAAAAAAACATTTCTAATCTTAAAGCTTCTTAGAGGACCCTTTCCTGATTCCACTTCAGTTTGGGGGAATTTTGCCAAAGAAAGCAAAATTAGACATAAATGAGGAGTCAGCACCCCCCCTCCCTTCCTGCTTGCCTCCAGAGCCTTCCTTACCAACCACGCTCCAGCTCTCAGAGCCCCAGCCCTCCGTAACTGACCAGTGACACTTCTGCATGCCACAGAAGTGTTATTTCCCCCTTCCTCACTGGAGCAGCCTGGGCTTGCCCACTGTCACACCTGAAGCTGAGGCACCATTCAGCATCGATCCTGTACTTCCCTATG
>NW_009932245.1:76184-81448 GCF_000696875.1 Nestor notabilis | reverse complement strand
CAGCATCGATCCTGTAATGCCCTATGCCTTTGCCCAGTCCTGCTGCCAAGGTGCGATTGAATCCCTCAAACAACGTAGATCAGCGTAGTTTATTTCATTATAAATTTCACTACATTCAGGGCTGGTGGAGCTTCCTCCTCCTTGTGCTTCATCTCCTTTAATCCAGAGAGGTGCAGTTAGACACCAGACAGGTAAATTGGGTAAGCCCTGCCTTCCGATATGCAGGCTGGAAAGCCAATGCTCTCACCTCGGTCTACTCAGGGCAGGACAGAGGGAGCAGTGCTCTTTGGGAAGAGAGTTACAAGCAGCCTGAACATGCCTGGGTTTTTTACCCAGCTCTCTTTGTATCTGGCACCACAACTGTTTCATTCAAAAAGCCTCAGGTTCACGGGTGTTTCCAGTTTCTGAGGCTGTTCAGTAAAACAAGCACTGGCCACTCGCCCAAACATTTTACTAGTTTGGGCTATTATGTCAAAACATTGGCAAAAAAAAAAAGATGCCTAAAAAAAAAAGATATAAACAGAAGCAGTCATTCAACATGGGCTTCACAGTCCACTGGGCACTCCAAAGGAGAAGAGAAGCAGTTCACTAATCCAGTGATTTACACTGGACTCTTACAAGCAGCCTGACCAACCATCCTGACTGCAACTCCATCGCCTGCAGTAAAGATGGATGCTGAGCAAGTGGGGAGAGGAAGGAGATTATGTTCGTTCTCCTTATGCAAAGCAGGACTCAACTGACCTATTTTCCAACTAGGATTCTAAGAGCACAGATCACTTCAGCACCTCCAGATTTGCTAAAAACTCTCCAGAGAAGGACAAGGCACATCCAATGCAGTTTCATGCATTTCCTTTAACATAGTCCTCCTTCTTCTGCAACCATCACTGCTGCCCATTTCTCAACACATTACAACCTGCAATAAGCAAGCTTTGGTTATTACAACCTTTTGGCTGCAACCCGAATGCTGTATAAGACACATCACAGTGCAAGAGAGAGACGGCACAAGGACTCTGCCCTGATGATGGCCGAAACCCATTTGTGTGTTCTCTTCCAGGAAGAAGTCCTGATAAAGGTATCAGGTAGGATCATGTAACTCTCAAGTGTTTGATGGGCCTCATACAGCTCTCTGCCGTCTAGACAAGCCCACTCACCAAGAGCTCTCTTCTACCTGTCCTATTTGCTGAATAAATTGGCTTTTAGATTCCACAGTAGGGTGAATTAAAATTCTGATATGGACTCTCTAAAAATAAAAAGAAGAGGCAGAGGTTAGCCCAACACATTTACTAAAAATCAGTCATACACACTTCATACCCAGTTTCAAAGACATTTGGAAATGTTCACTCTGGAACTTTTTTAACTCACTGAAAGAAACCCTCTTCATGGCTAACACAGCCTGGGCCAGCCCCTAGCCAAACACCCCATGCAGCTCTCCCGTGCGCAGAACAGGTATGAAGCTGCCTGATGTTCAGTCCCCACCTCTGAGTGGGACCTCAGTGGGAGGGCTGTGCCCCAGGAAATGCACAGGATTTGTCCCTGAGCCTGAAGTGCTTTGGTTTCGTGTGTGCAGACAACATAGCCACAGGTATAAGCAAATACTGTTGTCTTAAGCTATGTATTTTCAACTTTAAGAGGAACATCTGGATGTTTCACAAACCATACAGTTGCACCCCTCCTTCTTCTGGCCCTTCTCATGTCCGCCTTACACACATGCATACATACATGCGTCAGCCATTTGTTCCGATGGATTTAGCCTAGTTTGGATCAAAGCTTCCTCTACTTCATTTAACAGATTTGCTCAGATGGAAAGTCTCAGGGGAGAAATAATGTTAGTAAGAGGGGTTTTTTCAGCATAGAGTATGTAGGTCATTGGACTTTAAAATAAATTAGAGAATAGTTTATCTATTAAACAAGCCTCTCAGTACATATTTCATGAAGCTATACTTAATTACAGGCTAATGTGCATCACAGAGCTACCATGAATAGAGACTGTTTAAACAGTGTCCCATAATGCAGTGATTAATACAATTATTAGCTGGCTGGCATACAACATCTATTATTTGGTACCATCATGAGAAACAACAGACTGTAAGTTTCTAAGGCTGGCACTTTCTGTGAAATGCAACAAACCCAAACATTTCCAGAGAGAAACACATGCCTTTCTGCACCTCCCCAGGAGAGGACCCTCAGAGGCGGCAGGGGGAATGCAAGGAGGTGAGATTAGACTTGAACTTCCATTTCATGTGCCTTTTACAGAGTTTGCTTCTCCACTATGGGTGCGTGGGAACATCCCGCATCTTCTACTGTGCTGTGCAAGGCTGACTGAATGAGCAATTCTTCCTAATACCTCAGCCTCTGACAAGAGGGGAGCTTGATTTGAGTTGGAGTTAAAAGCTGAGGACAGCAAAACATAAATATGTACCTTACACTCTTTTGCTACAGTGATGGCTCCTATGAACATGATGCACTATAGGTAAGATCCACTAGTCTTCTATATTAAGGCCCTGTAGATTAATGAACACAGATGTGAGATGAGCAAACCTTTTATGGGTAAGACTTGCCTGTTCTGGAATCAGTGTCATGGACTAGTATAGTACACATCATATTACTTATGATGGAGAGCTACAAAGTAGGCAATTTCTTTTCTTTTATATGAAATTACGTGTCTGAATTCTTGCCATGAGGCAACCAAATTGATGGAAGATTTTTTTTTAAACAAAAGCTAGAGAAGTTAGTGCACCCTAAGATAAATGTCAGCAGGAGGACGGGGGATTGACAAAATCAGTCATACTAGCACCCTAAATTACAGGCATCATTTTATACTGAACTCAAATGTAAACTAGTCAGAAAACAAAGCATCACATCCCATTTCCAGGTGCAGCCCTGCCCAGGAAAGGTGCCTGGCACCTTCTCAAAGGACATTACCTTGGCATGTCCACTCCATGCTGCCCAGGTGTGCGCTCCCAATGAGTGAGCCCAGTCTGAATGGTGTCCTAAATCATACAGGGCACTTGAAAATGCTGTCAGGTGTGACTGGCCCACAGTCACATAGAAGCCACTGGAGTTGGGAAGAAACCACATTTCACCCAAAGATCTATTCAGTGTCCTAAACCCATTAGATACATGCCAGAATATTGTGGGAGGTGTAAAAAGACAAAAACCCGCCATCATCCCCAAACCATACTGCATCTGATGTAGTCCAGGTTTCAGATTATCTATCAAGAGTGTGGCACAATCTCTACCATAGCTGCTATCAAACACCACAGGCAGATGTGCTGTGCCACTGCCAGGCAGAGGCCAGAGTGGTCTCTCTCACATGCTTGCCTTTTCCCTGCTGTTCTGGAAAGCCATTATACAATGTTTGGTCAGTAATAGGCAAGGCTTGGGGCTTCCTAGACACACAGAATCAAAATCTTGCCTCCATTTAAATACTACAGCAGAACTGTCGATTTAGCACACAAGTTGCATGACAGCTTTCTTCTTGGGCAATGAGCTTTTAGGTTAATGGTGGACTAGCCATTACCAACCCAGCTCTCCCAGTCTGGCTAAAGTAGAGCTTCATGTTCACTGACGGTAGCAAAACCCTCACCAGCAATGTTGCTGGTGACCTCTTGCCCAAGTTCAGAATATGTCATTCTGTCAATACCATCTACCTTGATTATACCAGGCTTTACATACAACAGTTATGATCCCAGAGGGATGAAAAGCTTTTCCAAATTAAAAGCAGCATTTTAAAGAGGAAATACTCATACATTCCTATGTAGTTTTCATTTGATATCCTCAAGGCTAACCCCAGAACTCAAAGTCACGTTGATTGGAAGTGAATGTTTTTTCTGAGTGCAGCCATCTTATGAATTTAATGGAAGAAGGGAAGTAATAAAAATGTGCTCCATACTTTAATTAGTTCCCTCATAACATGGCATTTCCAAAATGGTAGTGCCAAAGAAAATCATTAATCCAGGAGAACAGACAAAGGTGCTGTATGGGGCAAGGGACAGACCTCCAGGACACACACATACACCCTGTTTTTCTCTTGCAGGTAAAGCTTACCTCAAAGCCCCACTCCAATCGGACTACCCAAAAAATGTATTAATATTAAATATTAAGCCACTTTAAATTTCTTTAGCCTTACTACAGAGTATCAAAATGGATAGATCATACTTTGTATGTCTTGGATGGCAGCAGGATAAATCTAAGTGGTCTTTCCGAAAACACATTCACCCTGTGTACTCCAGGTGCTAGGCTTAAGCTGACGCTACCATGCAGTCACTGCAACATCTGCATTTCACTAGGCAAGTGAGAAAACCATTGTCAGATGAATAAAAGCAAATATGATCGGCTGCAAAGGGCAGACATCTTTCTCAGCAGTCAGTCTTCAGGCCTATGCACACTTAACACATTTCTTGTAGCAGTAGCCTCTGGCACTAGTTGTGGCACTAGGTACAACAGGAAGAAATTGAGGAAGTGATAGAAGCCCAACGACACCTCTGACTCTCATCCTCTCTTGTTACTTCTTCCTGGCCATCAAAGGGCAGATGTGGAAGTTTACAACCACAGAGAGGAACTCAGGGAAGAACTCACATGAGCAGAACTGTTGCTAGAGAACAAAGCTCAGGCAACAGCACAGAAAACAAACAGCTGTTCCAGGAAGAAACAGCCATGTTCAATCCCAGCAAAGAGACTGAGGGAAAAAATGGGGGATAGATTGACCTGTTTGTATGCACACTTCCTGCCTTGATCTGCAACAACCACACAGCCCCACAAGAGCCACAACTTTGCCCCCTCAGCACTTCTCGATTATAGAATAGAAATTGATACCTGTGTGCGGTTGAATGCTACTCTTGCAAAGACAGCTTGAGACACACTGGCTCTCTTCAGCTCATCTCTGACTTGCTGGTATATATCTGGAGAGACTTCCACCGATGAATTCGATGGCTCTGGTTTGACAGCTCTAGGGATGGGTGGATGATTCAAGAACTGCTGGTTGATAGCTTGTGGATGCTGGTGAGCCAATAGCCGGCTGACAGCAATCTGTTGGTTTATCAGATGGGCCATTGCTATCTGCTGCCTCACCAGTTGTGGACTGAGCTGAGGAGACAGGAGCCCAGGGTTTATCATTGTCTGCATCGTTGGCACTTGGTTTCGGATTGGAGTACTGTGGTGAATTTGGCCATGAGGAGACTGTTCGTTAGTTTTTCCCAAGGTTGCCAGCTGGTTGATATTTGGTAAGTGCATGGGACGTTGACCAAGAACACAATAGTCTGAAA
>NW_009932245.1:49951-76153 GCF_000696875.1 Nestor notabilis | reverse complement strand
CCGCTCTTTCCACTGTTAAAAGAGAAAAATTAGTTTGCTGTCATTCCAATTTTCACTTACAAGAGGATTGTCAGGGTAAGGGTTACTGCAGGTGACTCTACTCAACAGCACCTGCGTTAGTTTGCAGATCTTGCATAAAAGCTTCACTGAAACATAAGCAAAAGCAGCACAAAGTAAAAGCAACAATAATAATTAATGTTCTTTTGGACTTCTCAGGCATCAGCCACTGCTCAGGAAGGCCTCCTTATCAAACCAGTAGCAGGTATCCTCTGCAGCCTCATTTCCTGAAGAAACAAGCTTGGACATTTCTACTTACACTGTCACTAACTTTGGAGTATGTCACAGCAAATTGAGTAACACTTATAAGGAGTCAATGTTTCAGAATCACTGGCATCTAGGTGAAGGAAAGAAACCCAAACTAGTACCCACTCACACAAACCCAATGGAAACCAGACCATTCCCTGCGCAGCTCATGGAACCGCTTCTCATTACAAACTCAGCAACTATTATAACATAAACTCTACCTTGCATTGTGTGTGGATATAGTTATCTGGTAACATCAATTCACCCAGGAGCAATAGAGCAGAATCATGATGCCTGTGTGAAAGCATGCTACAAAACCATGCAATTCACACATCAGAAAATTTTAAACCAATGGTTCCAAAGCCTCATCACTATGAGTCTGTCCAGAAACCTTAAACCATCTCTGCATGAATGCTCACTATGAAGAAAGTGACTTCACTCTCCTCAAAAACCTTTGTTTAGCACAACAAAGACCCGTGTTCCCTAAGTGACACCATGCTACAAAAAATGAAACACTGCACACAAAACACATATACTGTAATTTTATTTACTGATATATATTGTCCCTTTTCAATACCTTATGTCAGCAAAATTGCAGTATCTTTTCATGTAACTGCAAAACCAAATGCACGTATTACAAAACTAAACTTCCTCTAGAAGTAGTATTTGAAATACAAAACTAAGTTTAAAAACTACATAAATACAAGTGCTACTTAGATAATTTTAAGTAATCAGAAGTCATTTTACAGCAGGTTGCAGATTCCATGAGTCTCATTACATGCAATTGGATAGGCATTTATATAATGGTCTGATATAAAAGTGTTCAGGGACACATATCATACAACCAGAAGACTACCACCTCATCCCTGTATTTCTCTCAGCAAATAACAAGATAGGATTTACCTCATAAATGCTGCAATACTATTATAACTTGTGTAATGATTAACAACTGTACAAGGCTTTGGACTCTTTTTTAAAACTTCATCTATATAAAGCTTTGAAGCTTTACACAATTAATACTCAGGATGACAGTTTACTGATGACTTTCTCTGTTTCCTTCTAAATAGAAGGACAGCTCTTTTCACCTTCCAGAGTCAATCTCCGACAGAGAGGGTTGAATTCTCACTGGGGAGGGAGTCATCACTGAATACACACAAACTCGCACAGTTACTATCTTTAGAGCTGTCATTCCAGAGCATCACAAGTACTGAATTTTACAACTAGATGAATTAGTACCGAGAATTTTCCTGTAAGAAATTTTAACTCTTCCCATTCTTTTAAAGGAAATACCCACATCATCTTTAATCGTCTCTGAAATAATTGCTTTCCAAAAATTTTAAAATAAAAAACTACGGATTTCTGAGAAAATTAATTCCATTTTTTACAAAAGTCAGTGTTTCAACCTGACTGATTTTCTAAGTAAGTGCTTGCTTGTACAGCGTATTTCAACTCTGAAATGCAATGCAACACGTGTAATACACAGCTGCTTTTGTCAGCAAATTATCATTTTGCTACGTTACACAAAGGCTGCCAGAGACACAATGCAGTGTTTCAGTTTGCTGAAATATTGAAAACTTCTATTCAAAAGCTGTTCCTCATGATGTCACTAGGCCTCCCTGAAAATCAGGTACAGAAAGCTCTCTACCACTAGTCTCTGGCTTTAGGAACAACCATGAAATCCATATGAGCAGTGTTGATACCAGGGATGAATGTGGAGTTGATATAGAGATGTCATGTGTGGGCAGGGAAGTGGGGAAGACAAGCTGCTTTTTCAGAGCCCCAAACCACATCCTGCAACACGGACAATTCAGAGCCCATGCAGCCATACTATTGCCTCCACAGCCCCCGTGCAGTAAGCCTGAACCTCAGTAATGCCATTAAATACACACAGTTGCCAGCAAAACCAAGTGTAATTATTCCAAAGGTGCAGTAGCTGCTTGGCAGGCAGGAATTAACCTGATGTAAATAGAATAAAGATGTTGCTCAGTGTACATGAAATACTTGGAGCACTCTGCTACGAGAAAATACATTGAGATCTCTTTTCACTCTTCATTTACACCCCGAGAAATCTAGAGTCCTTCCACTAGGAGTTTCAGAAGAGTTGAAATAAGTTCTGAACTTTTTTGTAGTTTAAGAAACTACACATAGAATAAGTCACTGAAACCAACAAATTACTACTTGTTAGAACACAAGTAAAAAAAAAAAAAAGTAAAAACAGTAACCAAGTGTTTTTGAAAACTTGGTGAGAAATAAATATAAATAACATTCACTTTCTGGGCTGAACCACATTTGCCAAGTTTCCACCCACTCCTGACATTAGTGCCAAGTTATAAACCCCTATAAAAATAAAGTTTAAGATGAAAAGGCTGCCAGGCTGTTAATCTCTGCAGTGCTACTTGGAATTACAATTACACAGAGCCATCACCTGACTTGCTTCCATAGGTGTATTTTTCCCTTATTATCAGTTTCCTTTTCCGATCACATTAGACTATAGAGCCATGTATATACTCCCAATAAACATACCAGATTCTAGTCACTTCAACCACTTCAATAATAAAAGGTTACCATTAACAGTTACGCTGGATGGAAAAAATGTGCATTACTCAACTCCTCAAGACGGCTTCCTTCTCTAACACATTGCCTGTATCAGATTCCCTGTTGTTCTTTGGTAACTATGGATTGGTAGAACTCTGTGGGATCAGGCAGAAGCAAGCCTGAGACAGCCCTGAGATGAAGACTGGCACTGCCCTGGGAGACAGGCCAGCTTGCTGGCAATGCTTTAAGTAAAAAGGAATACAGGAGCCACAAAGCTGCTGTGACACCAACTTTCTGCCTCAGATCTTCCCGAGTCAGGGTTTTTCCGTTTGCATCCTCCATTTTCCATGTTCCTACCCCATTATTCACCCCTTTTTTGCTATTGCTCCACTAAAACTGGGGATACATTTACAGCTCTTGTAGTCCTGTATGAACCAGTTGGTACTTGAATATATTGGAATACAAAGCAGTGAAGACAGAGTAGCAGGACCTTAAACTGGGAAAGAAGGGACTCCATGGACATGTGCTGCCTACGTTCAAATACTGCTGATAAACTTCCTCTGCTAGAGCTGCCTGTGCTAGTTAAACAAAAGCTGGTTCAGGAGGCTGTTGCCACGTCCATCGGTGGTGTCACCAGAGCAAAAGACATGGCAGTGATTCCCTTTTCTCCCTGTGTCGCGCTGCCTGCTATGCAATTCTGCAGCTCTTCGCTCAAAGAGCTCTTTCAAACCGAGTACAACCGTCATTTCAGAGCCACCCACCCCTCTGAAGCCATACACTAGGCCCAGACACAAGGTGTCTGGACAACAGGTACTGTGCTAAGCTCAGGAAGCAGCTCCGGGAGCATTCCATAACAGCATCTGCCCTTCGTTGTCCTATACCCCCCTCTGCAACATGTCACTATCTCTGCAAGTCAGTCAGAAAACAACATAATCCCCAGAATGGGAGCAGAAAATTGTCAGATTTCAATGTTCCTTTCTCTTCTTATAATGATTACCACGTGTGTCAATGTATTTCAGCTCCTTACCGAGTTAGAAATTTCCTGAATACAGCACAAAAGGAATCCAATGCACCCTTCCCCTGTGTGATGCTCTTAACCTCTACCCAAATATTCCTTGCACAGTCAAGCAGCTGACACAGTCTGCAGCACAATAGCTTGGGGTGGTCCGCATGCAACTTTCCATTTGAAATAAAACCAGCTCAGAAGATTTAAAATAAGATTTATTTCTCCACCTTCCCTTCCCCTCACCCTTTATTTTCACTGAGTTGTTAATAAGAACATTCTGACAAACAGCCTGTGGGGCATTTAGGGCTTATGAGTGGCACTAAATTGACTGACAGCACTGAAAACCAAACTCCTATGCACAATAACGGATGCATCAGGGAGAGCAAGAGCCTAACACATCTCCCAGCACTGCACTGCAGTGGGGACAGAGAGACCCCACTAGCGCCCATGACCCAGCAAGTCCTGAACTTTTCAGTCCCACAGGCACAGGGGCACTTTGCCTCAGAGAAGGAAGAAGCTGGTGAAGAAATGTTTTGTAATAAGTTACTAGCCGGCAGAATTGCCATGCTTCAATTGTGACAGGATGTCACCACCCAAGGCTGTTCTCTAGTGCTTCAGAGTTTGCTTCTTTGTTTTATTTATTATTTAAAACCCGGTGATCATAAAAGCCATTACCAGCGGTGGTCACAGCCAAGCAGGGAGAACTCTGTGAACTCTGGTATGCCCTGCGCTAAGCTTGAGATACAAAGGTTCCCACAATTTCTCCTGGCTTAGCATCATCCTGCTCACTGGAGCAAGGCCTGAACTTTGGAACGGTGCTTGGGAGACAAAGCGCTCTTCAGCACAGTACTACCCTCTGCCTCTGAGAGACAGGGCTGCTGCACTACACCAAGAGGGTGCCCTCTTGCTTATGCTACATAATTGTGAACTACCACTTGGTGAATAACAGAACCACTCCAGAGCACAGGAGGTGCTTTTAAAGTGGTAATTCTGTATCTTTTCATCTATAATTAAGATAACTACTTATTTCTTTTAATCACAGCCCATTTAACCACTTCAGTGCAAAGGGCTGGTCTGAGGAGTCTCATTTTCATTCAACATCTAATCTTCCTGTTTCCTCAAAGTTGTTCACTGACTTCATTCACTGCCTGATCTCTGCCTGGGCCATTTGTTCCTGCAGGCAGGACTGGAGAAAAAGCAGGTTGACTGAAGAGACTGACTTGATAGGAAGCTGTAACTTTTAAAACCCTTCCCTTCCTCTATCCTGCAGGATAGCAAAACCCCTCAGAAATAGCTATAGAGCACAAACATAAATTGTTCGTCAGCTAGCTGTGGGTAGCAAAGGCCTTTATCCAAGCCTAATGGAAAACAGACAGGAAAGGCCATTGTCTGTTCTTCACTGCAAATCATCCAGTTCCCACCAGAGCACAAATCACTATTTTCGTAATTAGAAGAACCATCATTAAAAGTGGGCCTTTGATCAGCATCAGTTTCAGGTGAACTGGGCAGAGTGTACCAACATCGCTGACTCTGTGTGTAGCTGACCTTCTCCTTCCCTTATCCTGAAGGCTAGATCCAAGTCATCCCTTGGGACACAGAGATGCTAACCTGTCTTCTACCAGTTCTGCTTAAACACAATAAGCCATATTCTTCCCATGGGCTGTCCCTGCACTGTACTGCTTCCAAAGATGCTTTTCAGAAAAGCAGCAGCTAACCCATGATCTTATTTTTCTAGATTATTTTGGGGTCACCATCCAGGTTCAAGAGTGCACATAGAAGTGCGAACTCAGTTCTTCATAATCACATTAACATCATTTGTAGACAAGACATACCAGATCCACCTGGCAGGGAAAAACATTACACTGAAGGTGCTTTAATGCACATCTGATCTAATGCATGAATACTGGTCAGCTGAAATGGAAAAGGAGAAGCAGGGCAAGTATTACTCAAACTGTCCGACAGAAACACAGAGAGTACTGGTTTAGATGGATGGATGTTCTCATTTGATATAAAAGTATCTCCCTTCCTGTCAAACTACTGTGACAAGTCTGTCCTGTTGTTTAAGCACTAACCTCTCATGGGCAACTCAAGAGGGAGGTGCAAACCTCCTAGAATACCCAGTCAATTGTGCAGTCCCTCCAGGAGATACCTCCGCTTCTCTTCCTGACTCATAACATCAGAGGTGGTGAAAGGAATGAGATAGAACACAAACATCATTAAGGCAGACATTTAAACTCTTCAGATACTTCAAGGGAACAGAATCCAATTCTGCTCTCGGAGTTATGTATTCTATAAAATCCATAGGATCACAGACAGCCACACTGCAGCTTTCAAAGCTTACGTCTATACCTTCATTTTTAACTCCTGTTCCAATCTAATCTCCACTAATGCTTACCTTCTAAAAATTCCTTTTGAGCTAACATGTCATTGTTTGGCAGCACACAAAAATATTTTTTTAAATATAAAGGAAAATTAATTTTGAGATTCTGCAGATTAAAATAAAAAAGTGTTTGCTTTTTAGAAAATGGAGACATCCAGTCTTTACCAAGAATACAAAAGTGACTGGGCAGACACCTCAGCCTCAGCACAAAACTGGTCTGTTCCAGGCTCTGTACTTGGAACAGAAGACATTTTAAAACCATAAAGTTGAGTGACATTATTTGAGCAGCTTTGGTCAGCATCTCCTAATTAAAACAGGTACAACGTCCCTGCCTGGCAGGGGCAAGACACAGGACAGGTGGCTAGGTAGTTCCCCTACAGAAAAGCTTCCAACCTTTATCACACTGACATATGTTCCCTAAAGCAGCAACAGCTGCAGCTCCAGCCACACGCATGCGCAAGAGATGGCATTCAGCTAACTGCACATATCCTTCTGCCACGACACGTGTGCTACTGAGAACCACTGCTCCAAGAGGGTCAAAAGACATGTAAGACATTCTGGAGAGATGAAATTCATAGATGCATTTTCTTCAGATAAAAGCTAAGCTTAAGTAAAAAAAGAAAACCAAAACAAAATAAAAAACTCCCCACCAAATGGTGTGTTTTAATTCTTTTTAGGGAGAGCAATAGCCAAGAGGGCCACAGCTCAAAGCCTCTGGAACGCACTGCAGTGGGTAAATTGTTTCTTAACAATACACACACTCAAATCCTCCAAACTGGCATTTAACATCAGGGACAATGCTGAAATGCAAAATGCTAGTGTGGGCGTGGAAAACAGCAGTCAAGGGGTCTATAACTCTTGCTGAATCTTGACAACTTTACACTTATATTTAAAGAGAGATGCTACTTTTTCCTCATGATCAGTGCAAACTGATGAACTACTTCCCTCATAAAATAGCACAGCAGGCCACAAAGAGAATATCTCTGAGGCACAGATGATCTTCAGGTCACTTATGTCATCTATATACTGAAAATCTTGCCTGCAAATGATCTTATTTTTTGTCCCTAAGAAAGTGAGGAAAGTCCTATTTTTAGTGAAATAAATACACAGTCAGGAGTGTAAAAGTAAGCAAAGGAAAAATTACAGTAATGTGAAGAGCCACACAGCTAACCTGAATGACCCAAATTGGTTTAGTGCCAGAGCCACGACTAATATCCAAACAAGGCATAAAATGATCTCTTCTTAAAAAACTTAACGTCTCTGCCTCCATAGTATTTCTCCCTGTTAGTTAAAATGGAAAAAGGTCAAGATCTATATAGGCATATCTATACATTCATAAATCCCTCTGTTTACAGAGACATACATACACATGCATGTATCAATAAGTAGGACATTTTTAGAAGTCAAAACCAATGCTTGGGAATGACTGGTGTGCCTTTTCATGAGGCTTCTGCCACATCTGCTTCAGAGGAACAATTAAAAACTATTCCTTGGAACAGATAATGACAATTTCCCCCAGATTTGCACTGGCAGTATCACTACTCTGGAATCCTAGGTTCCTTCAGACTGGAAATAAGAAAGCTGGGAGCCCTTCTGAATCCTGTTTCTAACCTCTTTCAACCTACAACAGCCTCTAAAACACATTACAAGAAAAACAGATTGCTCTGTCTATCCGTTATGGGAAGTAAGCAAACATACTTTCAAGAATAAAACAGCACACAAACAACAAATCAGTAATATTGGAAAAATCAAAGCACAGCCAAAACAGATTCTCAATTTAAGGAAGCTTTTTCTTACATTCCTGATCTGTTGAAATAGAAACGACTGAGCCCTCCTCCTTTAAACTGAAAAGCCTCATCATTCCACAAAAACTTTGAGACAGTCACAGTCTCAAAACTCACATCCACAGAAAGCTATATTTTGACAGACGCTGATGACAGGAGCAAAGATGAAATGTTCTTAATATGCAGACAAAGAAAATATGTCTTTTTATTTTTAAGTTCACAATGTATTTATTTCTCCCCTCTGCCTTCCTAACTTCCTCCCACCAAGCTAAGTTGTGTCATCAGGCAAAAAGAAAAAATTCACACCAGTTAAGAGTTTTAGTTGTGAAAGAATTCTGATACAGTGATAGTCCTTGTGGTAAAAATAGAAAGCATGACACTTGGAAGTGAAATATCTATTGAGAAAAAGAGCTGAAAAATATTCAAAATGCTACAAACCCAAAACACTGGGCAATGAGTAGGTAACTGGTACAACTTTGATCCCTTGACAATGATCTGAGTTGCATGTCAAAGTTCTGAAATACTTCCTTCCATACGTACATATATACATACAGTTACTTACAAAGTGTTATTTTCATTTGTGCATCTGTTTGTGAATCAAATTAAGAACCGAAGCAAGCCTTTTAAACAATGTTCAAATCCTGAATTTCAACAACATTGAATACCTTCTCCCAGCTTCAGCAAGTTCAGCAGCTAGAGAAACCAGACAAGCGGTTCTCAGATTCCAAGGAGCATCCCCATGGGACTGGCCAGGAGCAAGACGGTTTGAGAGTCACTGCACTAAGCCACGGCTGTCACAGTTGTCATCACTTAATAGGTAACCTTCATTAAAAGGGGGGAACTCTGATTCTTCATTCAAGTAGGTTTAAACATGCTTACTCCCTGCCATGTATGCACATGGTATGTACTGAAACACCTTGCAGTCCTCAAAAAGATGAATAATTAAAAAGTAAGTAAAAGGAGCTAAAAAAAGCTTTACATAGTAATATTAGATTCATTCATGGTGCATACTCTGGAAAAAAAAAATTACAATACAAACCAGATAGTCTAATTACCCCCCAAATGATTACACACATCCATAAGGGGAAGAGAAATGTCCACAGAAGAACTGTCAGCTTTTTGTTTCCCAACTACTGTACATCTTCCATTCAAACTGTGTTAATACAAGCTCTCCTTCAAATATATATGTGTATCCCAAGGAGACTGGAAAGAGTGGACATCCTGTCACAAACTCACTCGTGTCTTCACATGTATCCCAAGTGGTAGGCTCAGAGTCAGGAGGAGACAAAAAGCCTCTATCCTCACACCAGCCAATTCCTGTATCTGTCTGTATACTAACTCTCGTGCCGCTGAGTAAACTGTGAATGTCTTAAAACCTTAAGGGGCTGGGGCAGGGTGGGAGGAAAAATTCAAGCAGAATTTTATTCTAGCATCATCTTGACACAAGACAAAATTACCATGCTGAGCTGAACCAACTGAAACTTCTTTTAAATTACAAGCATAAATAGTTTAGCTGTCTTTTCGGTGAGTTCGACAGAATGCACACTGAGAATGTTTACTTGAGATCTGATACCATTCTATTTGTATACAGCTTTTTACATCTGTTGCTAATGATATCAAATTATTGATTGTTCACTTTCTTATATTTATTTAAACATTAACTATATACTCAGCAACCTGATGCTTTTCCCCTTTTTTTTTTCCCTTTTTCCAGAGAACTTTTTATTTTTGCCTGGCTTCAGTTGTAATTACTTTGATCTTCCAGAGTATATAATTGTTTTACTGTTTATTTATTTCTATGAGCAAGGAAAAAAGTTTGACCTAGGAGATCTATATGTGGCAATTTGTAACAAAATCACATAGCTTATGTTGAGGAAATCATGGTTTTGATTAAGAAGCAACCATTTAGTTCCCACTGTTTTATTAAAACAGACATTAGCAGATAATAGGAAACACATTTAACACTGTAGGCTGCATTTAGTTTGCAACATCAATAAAGTTATTTTGAAGCCCCTTCCAATTCTGCATTTGCCACAGCCCATGTGAATTGTTTTTTGCTTTTACTTTCTAATAACCAGCTCTAGAGTTACACATGCATATGGGTGCTGGTCCCAAAGACTCTAAACCATAGTTTTACCCAATCTATTCAGATTACACCTAAAAAAAATTAATTGCTGCATCATCCATCCACCTTCATGGAAAAACTAAGTCCTTTTTTGTAATTATTATTAAAGGAGCACGTGATGACTAAAGCATGCAACTGAAGTCACTGATTTTGCCTACTAACTGAGCTGTCCTGTATGAGTATTTGGCTACAGAAAAGAAACAAAATGACATGAAAACAGAAGTGATGAGAAATTGAAACTACCCAAAGAAGTGCCAAAGTCTTTCTGTTTCCAGGGGGTTTAGATTACTGCCCTGAAGTTGTATGGCTGTTTATTCTCCATGCACCACTGTACCTGCCATAGATTCTTTGTTTTCTCTCCCACTCATATGGTTGATGAATCAACACTACTTGAACTGCTTTATAGCAGCTTGTGTTTACTTCACACATACCTTAACCTTCCTTTTTCTCCTCCTACTAACACACACATACACTTCCAAGCAGCAGCGACTGGCTGTGTCTCTTTGAATAGCACAGATACAGAGTTATCTGGCAAACTCTTCACGTTTGGATCCTTGACCTTTTGATTGAGGTTTCATTCTGCTTTTACTGCACTCAACAATTTAACTGTGCACTTACTAAGTAAAAAAAGTAAGAGCTTCAAGAATTCAATGCTCTAAGAATGGAAGAAAGTGGAAGACAGCAGCGTGCTAGAAACACTCAGAACCTGTAGTGGCATCTCTGCGGTTAAGAACACTACAGTTAAGGGCTTCCAGTGCCTCTGCAACTGGCACCCTTGCCCAGTTTGGAAAAAAAGAAGGCTGGGGGGGGAGGGAAGCCTGTCTCTATTCTCCTAGAATGGCAAGTAAAAGCGAATGGTGATGACCTTGAAGCTGTTTGATTCCTTTGATTGTTTTTTAACCAAGAGGATATGTTAGAGCACTTCGAATAAAATTCTTTTATTAAGAGACCATTTAGAGCAAAGAAACATTTCAGAGTCACACAATGGCAATTTAGAGAGAAAAGAAACTATTCAGTTTCTTTTTTTATTACACAGTTACACCATGTACTAAAATGTTGAATCCTGTACTTCAAGCCTAAATGATTTTAGTAGGTGAAAATCAACACCTCCATTTCCTCATCTGCACTGTTACCCCACTTCCAACTGAAAAATCTTCCTTCTAGACACAAATGATTTTAGCATAAAAACATTCTATTTTTTTAAATCCCGTAGTGAAAATCTGATCACTGCACAGCCCGAGCCGCCTGAGCCTCTTACAGGTACACTCCACACAGACCAGCCGTGCAGAGGAAAACCAGATGCCTTCGAACTTGTTCTGATATTCTATGCAATTTTGTTTCATGTGTTCCTAACTCAAGCAGCAGACTCTTTATGGTATTATTATGCAGATTTCTAGTCTGTCCTATGGAAACTAAACAAGCAACCTTTCATTGCCCATGTATGCCAGCTGTTTAAGAAAAAAACAGAGCAGACTTTGAAGCTGCTAATCTTCATGCAACTAAAACAACAACGGCTTCTCAAGAAGGACAAGACATTACCCTATTTCTGCATCATGTTTTGGATCCTGTTATGATTTTCCTGGCCACTGAAAGGATCACAGACAGGAACAACAAAAACAGCTTATGTCTTCTTTCAGACAATGAATCTTCCCTTCAGTGGTGTAGTAACAGAGAAAAACTACAAAAAAACCTATCACAGAGCAAAGCTGCTCTCCAAGGGTGATGGTTATCTGGGGAGAGAGCAGCCAGTTGGTATTATGGAAAAGCTTCCGACTACCCCAAAAATCCTGCTCAAAGCATATGTGTATTTTAAAACAAAAAACCTACCAAAACAAACGGTCCAGTACACACTCAAGTGTCTTCCCAAAGGAAAGGATGGATAAAAGAACAAACTACACAGGAGGGATGCTTATCACATCATTTTGTGTACTCTTAAAAGGTGATGAGACATTTCAGTAGTGAGCATGGGATGAACTTACACAGAATAATTTTATTGCCTCAGGCATTCACTGCTGATCAACTAACACAATTTCACTGTAGGAAAAAAAAAAGCAATAAACAATGGGCTATTTTCATCTTAACTTCAGTGGGTGCAGCACCTTGTTATTTAGCAAGGTCTCCTAACACTCAGGTATTAAATTCTCTATTGGTAACCAGATTCATATGATAAAACATGACAGGAATGTCAGTACACTTTGCAGAATTGAAAACAGAAAACAAGGGCACACGTAACTTAGATGGATGCTTTTTAGCTTTCATGAATAAAATGCAACTAAGGTAATTTACATAGCAGTTTAACTTTCAAATCCTGAGATACTGCAACATTTTTTTTCCAGAACGTTTTAGCTTAATTCAAAACACAGTTGATCTTTCAGCACAACTAAATGGGATATTTTAAGTATGTTTTAAGTGGCCTGTGTTTTGATACCAGCCTTGTTTGCAAAGTATCAGATTTAATTTCAAATGTGCTGTGACTGTGCCCTCTTTGTAGACAAATTCACTAATATTATTATAGCTTATTATCACTTTTACTTAAAGCAAATAGTCTCAAACTGTCAGCAGAAGTTCAAGAACTTGGAAAGTCACAAAAAAAAAAATCAATTTACCTTTAATCTTCTTGTACTTTTTGTACCATCTCCCAAACTCCTGGCACTTGGTTGCTGACACATTGGCATAGTATGTGCTATTTACAATGGATGAAATCATACTCTGGAAGTACAGAAAGAAAGACAAAAAGTGTTTTAAAATATCTTCCACAATTAGAAGTCTATTCCAGGAAAAGCGAATGACATGCGAGTGCACCACGATCATCCATTTGTGACTTTAAAAGAAGCATCTAACAAAAAGAATTGAGTTTACTCTCCATTCCCTGTTCCCAGCCATAATTAAAAATACAAAATAATAATTATTGTTTTGCATAATAATACAAAAAAGATTAGAATGAACCTAGGCTGAGACCTGCAGCTCAGACTGGTGGGGCAATTCTACTTTAGTTTGAATTACAACTATTACAACATCTAAACTTGAGTTGTGTAACAACAGGCGGTGCCAGGCTGCGGAACACATGCTCACCACAGCCAGTGAGCATGATTTAGGAACCAGGTCCTAAAGGTAGGATGCTTCAGCATGCATAATCCAAATAATGCTTTTCAGATGTCTCAGATACGTTTCCAAATGCAGCAACACCACACAGCCAAGAACTGGCGAACATCCGTGCTACTCACTGCAGAACAAGTTAGGCAAGTAAGTTAATATAATTTATAGAAACGTGTGATTAGCCCTTGTGTGAAACATCACCCAAAAGAGAAATTAACAGTGCCATTCAGAGGTAAGGGAACTACACACACTACAATACAGAACAGCCAAAAACCACAAAAATGCTCCAGAAAACAGAGATATCACTTACTTCAGCACCAACCCTCTCTACTCTTTATGAATTCCCTCTAAGTGACTCAGTACAAGCCAGCTGAAGTTGAGGTGCGGAGTCGTTCTGCAGCACCTCATCCCCATCAAAATTATACTTTATATCTAGAATGCTTCTGCCCATAGGGTGGGAAACAGCCTGGGTACTGGCAGTTTTTCCTTTCTATTTTTTCCACTCCCTTCATCCATTCTATAGAGGAAGCATCTTCTTAACAATAACATTTTGCTTTCCTTTTTCTCCCCCTTAATTCTTCCAGGGCGAAATAGTTCCCAACACACGTACATTTCCAGTAAGAAAACGCAACCTAACACCACTAACACATGGGAGCCAACGCACCTTCTCCAGAAATCACATTTCCTTATGCCCTCCTTCCTCACTTACGACAAAGCTCAGAAAAAGCCCTTGCACATTGTGTGACCTTTCTGCACAGAGATGAGGAGAGTGAGGATGATCTCACAACTCAAACAAGCTATCTACTGTAGGTTCAAGCTCTGTCCCGCCAGCTCCTGCCAGCTCTTGTACAAAATGGGATCTTGGCCATCTCTGGAAAGCTAAGAGGCTTACACATTGGCTTACTCAATTTTAACAATGCTTTAGAAACAAAAACATCCCCTCCCTCTTCCAGATTTATCCAGCCTTCTACCCACTTCACTGCAGTATCACAGGACTCCGCCTGTTCCTGAACTCTCGAGTTTTGGGGACTTAAAAATTGTGAGCAAAACTGAGAGACTTCAGTTAACTGAGTAGTACAGATTGGTTCAGCCTTAAACAGGTATTTTCCCTGTCAGAAAAGAGGTTCTTCTGCATTTGAACTTCTAACTTTCCACTTGAAGGCTGCTACAGTGCACTGCAGTAGAGTCTGAAGGCTATGAAGTAAGAGTCTTTTTAAGTAGCAGCTTCAATCTCTGAGATTCAATTTTCTAATTAAAATCAATATTTTGAGACATAAACCTAGCATTGTGGCAGTCAGTAGCAATTCCCTGCCCATAAATCCTCCCTTGCTCTAAGTCACTTTAACAAGCAATAGTATTCTGAATGCCTGACATGGACATAACCTCTGCTAAGGAAAGATTTTGAGCAAAGCTGAGCTGAGCTAACTTGGGGGTTTTCAGTGTCACTTTAGTTAAATTCCCAGTCAGTAAGGAAGGGTGGGAAAATTGTTTAGCTCTGTCTACATAACAATTTGGGTTTCCCTCTTTTCCCCCCCCTCCACCAAATCCTCTAGCTCTACAACAAATCAACATTATTGAAATTGGAGGGCTATTAAATATCACAGAATATATTAACCCATTAACCTTTATTTGAGAAAACAAAGCTTAAACTAAATAGTGAAATCAAATAGTAAATCAACCATTGGTGAAAAAACCCAGGACAGACTCTCTTCAACTGCTTGACAGTAGAGCAGGGGAAAGAACCATAAGTTTTAAACTACATACCCTCACAATTAAATGTAAAGGAACGCTAGAGGTATTTTTCTTCAGTAAGTCTGCAGAAGGGAAATATCTGTTCAGAAGAGAGTGGCAAAAAAAACCACCGACTAATTGCAAATTTCTAAATGATGCATATGAAGCAGCAGATATGTTTGGTATGTGTGTGGCCATGACACACGTGGAATGAAAACTACTTAGACCAGGAGGGAGCTAAGAAATATCCACACAAAGAAAATCCGGTGCAATAAGTTCAAGGAGAAAAATACAGAATGCACTCACATCCCAAGAAATCTTGCTCCAGCAAAGAGACAAAATGAATGGCCAGTGCTGAAATGAGTTACACAAAATACAGCAAAGACAGAGGTCTCTATGCAAAGATGGAAATGCTGGAATAACTGGATTTCTTTCTGCCACACACACTCCCTCCCACCTATCCTCCTTCCCCCCAGCTTGGTTAACTGGGATTTATTTGTTTGAACAGGAGCCGTATGCTATGGGTAGCTAAGCTGCAGCCACATAATACACCTAGCAGAAAAAAACAGAACAATTTTAAATCAAAGTGAATGATTACATTTCCCATTAGTGGCAATCAGAATCCCCATCTGGGCTGCATGGAGAGCTCGGGCACCGGGAACCAGAGACGGAGCACCATCACCAGTGGGAGCAAGAGCTCCCTGCACTGCCCCTCTCCACTGCTGTACTTGAGGCACTGTGAACACATTAATAAACAGCAGCATTTACTCTGCAGTCTGACTCCTAAGAGACCACTCTGCAATTTGCTGCTGTCAATAATATATTAACCACAAGGGGGTTGTAATGACATTTCACATTTGGCACGATATTTTTTTAAAACTGATTTGGGAGAAGGAATTGTATTAGAGGCATATTCAGATGATGGTAATAGACAGCTCCTATACAACCTTCCATTGTATCTTCTGCATTTTGTGAGCCAAAACAAAAGAGATTGAAACTTTTTATGGCAACAGTAATAATAATAAATAATAACAACAATAACAGCAGCTGCATTCATGCAGTCCCAGTTCAAGGGTGAGCTTAGTAACTCAAGGTCACTTACACCTGTGCTTAAAAGTAAGCAAGCTCAGTTTTCTACAGAAGGATCTCCTTTTAGATTTGCCCACTAAATAAATACTGGCGCAAAGATTTTTGCTGCTATGGTTCTGCCATCAGTAATTTTGTAAATATACTTCAGACTGAGGCTACAGAAGGAGTACACCAACTGCAGCATTTCCACCTGCTAGGCTTTGAAATAGAAGCGGGAGGAAAAAGTCCCAGACAACAAATGATTTCTGCATATGAAATGATGTATAGTTTAGTTATACTGGATATTGAAGAAGAATGGGCAGACACAATCATATGCTGCAATCATCATTAGCTGACCAGATTCCACAGATAATTCTATTTAAAGAAATTACACTTAAACTGTGTGAAAGCAAAAATACTCTTGTATTCAATGCACTTACGCTCTGTAGAGTCACTGCTACTCCTTTAGTAAATAAGGTAAGTTACATGGCTTTTCCTCATACAGCCTTTACATTCTTGTTGATTCTGCAGACCCCCCCCATGGCTAAGGAAGATGAGGAACATGATTCCTACCAACTGCAAAGACCTAAATTCTGCTCTGTATCTCACCTCTGCTGCTTTTACACAGAAAGAATTCTCTTGGTACACGGAGGCTTTGGATCACAAATCGCAGGATGAGCATACAGTGCAATGCAAGACAGGCAACCACAGGAGAAAAAGTGTTGGATATGGGCTAGCAAAGCAATGGATTATTAGCAAGCAGAGACTACCGATGCTTTGACTTTTGTACATTAACCAATGATTCTAATAGGTTTTTTAGAAGGCAACGTATTAGTCACTCCTAAGCAAAGTGACTTGGTCTGGGTGCTGAAGTTTTCAGTCATGAAATTTTTATTAATTTCTCATTATGAAACTCAAAGAACAAACAGACCTAATGAGATCTGCAGGAACCGGTGTCTTAGACATGACACCACTGCTGTTTGTAAAGCAGTCATGGAGAATAAGACTGAGTTTTTGTTCTTTTTTTAACATATGTATACAGTTTTTGTTGCTCTTTCCTAGAATCTGAGGCACAACTATTAAAAGAGCATACTTTTTATCATAGTTGGAGGCTCACAAGAGCAACCCACAGGTTAGTAGGGGAGGCAGGCCTCTGCTAGTGAGAATAAGCCACTCAAATCTTGCATTTGAAGATCATTAGTCCTATTGCAAAAGGTTCATATAAAGTTCTAAATAAAGAATTTACATATCTCTGAACAGCAGGATAAAAACCAACAAATTCATTCATAATTCCCACCTGGCAACGCACTAAGAAAATATGGTATGATCTTTTCTATATTAATTAGAATTTCTCCTTTCTGAAGCAAACCAGAAACCTATTTGGTATTTATGGAATTGTTTTACTGAATAAATATGAACGTTAGATCTTTTAAATATGGCTTTCCCTAAGCCTGTTAAAAACACTGACCTGTGAGAGAGGGCATTCTTTGGCTAATGTGCTCTGATTCATCTCTTTGAGCAGTTCCTTTAAGGCATTGCGAACTGTGGCGTGGTTCCACTGCTCTGCTGGCAAGTCTTCCAATTTTGAACAACTGTTAAAACAGAAAGCAGAAAGCAGATAGAAACATTACCTTCACAGATGCTTACTCTTTGCATACAAGTGCTACAGACCTTTAAGCAGTGAGCACAACCTTGAAGTTGCCTGCTTAGCCAGCCCATCAAGATGTGTCTTCCCTCTTTCCCCTCCCCACCAAGCCTGACTTCCGGAAGATGTGTAGTTCAACTAGAAGAATAACAGTACATAGGAGGAATATCAGCTACTCCTACTATAGTATTGTATATGTGTGTACAACCATTCCCTCTGGGGCCTGATGGAGAGCAAAGAAACTTCAGACAGAGAAAGATACTCCTGCTGGCATAGAAAAATAAACGTATATACCACACTGCCACTAACAAAATCCCTAAAGAGTAAGGGCCCTCAACACGTGGAGGTGAGGCTTTGAACAATGAACTTCATGTTATACAGGTTCTTATAACTGCCCTCAATGCTGAAGTATCCAAGAGCCTTTCAGAAACACATTAAGCCATATGCCCAGCATCTGCCACGTGTAGTTCATTCTCACTTCCATTTTACAACAACTGTTTATCTAGTGAAGCTTTTGAATTCCTGTGACTTGTGTCTCTTTCAATTCAACAAGATTACAGTCTGTGTCTACATACATGGGGCCAGACCTGAGAGGCACATCAGAAAGCTGAGAGAAGCTTGCCATTGCCATTCATGTCTGAGAGACTTAATGCATGCTCTCCAATCAACCTCTAAGGTTGTTCTGCCTATACAGCCTGGCTTTACCCTCAGAGTTGAAAGTTCAGTTACGCTTGAGGAGTTCAAGTAGTCAATGACCATCTTTATCTCAAAGACACGGGCTATCTTTTATTTACACGGCATCCAGGCATTCAAGCACTTTGAAGATTAAAGAATGAGACCTTGATCGTGGACTGATACCTTCCAATGATACGTATGTGACAATAAGCTAGATGGACTCCTGGTAGCTCGTACTTCTGAGGAGATGAGTTACTGCACTACAGTTTTATAGCAGCTACAGGCTCTAGACGCTCTTTTACAACTATGCTTCAGAGATGCAGCCTAGCTGAGAAATGGTAACAGCTAAAGAAAGGCCTGTTAGAGGGAACTGGAAACCCCAAGCTCCATCGGAGATGTAACAGGAAAGAAACGTTGCTGTTTGAGAGGTTAATGTCAATGAGGCACCAGCTACTTCCAAATTACAAATTGAACTGAACAGTTGGAGGATATGTACCTGCCACCAAATGACACACACACACATCCCAGTGGACCCCTCTTCTTTCAAGCTGAGCTTCAAAGAATTGTGAGCAAATTATTCCAGGCTGTCTGTTATTTTTGCCTCTGTCCTGGCCACAGAGCTACAGCAGACTGTGCAATGCAGGCTCACCAGCAGATCTAGAGTATGACATGCACTGCCAGGGACCTGCCTTAACAACTTACGCAGAGGATCAGTAACTACTTGAGGACTCTTTCGAAGGTCAATAGACAGAAAAGGGGGAGAAAAAGGGGTGGGGTGCAAGTAAGTGTAAAAGTATCAGGAGCTTTTGCTTTGCTAATCAGAACTGGTAGGAAGGAAAATACGTAGTAACACATCCCTTACTCATCTTCTTGCCTTTTCACTGGGAAGACCACTGGAGGCAGAAGAAAAGTCAAAAAGCTCCCCTCCCCAAGGGGAAGACCTGGATTCTCACAAAGCAGTCCTGGACAAAGGCAAGGAGTTTATTGTTTTGATACAATAAGGCCTCAATAATCCATTAAATTAGGAATTGCGGAAAGGTCTGCCTTTAAAGGCCCCTTATCTTTACTTAATGGAGCTTCTGCCCCTCCCCTCCCTACCACCATATTGCTACTTCAAAAAACATACAAATCAGATGGAACATGCAGCAAAAAGCTGCCAGGTGACCCACCCTTCTCTTAATTTTTCTTTTCATTTCATCAGAAGACCAGAAATTAATGAAGACAGGATGTGCTAATCTCTGTAGTAATGCTGTAATCGACAGAGCAGCTCAGAGAATAGAGAAGGACAGATGTTCAGAAACACCCACCTTTGTAATTGGATTTTCAATGTCACAACATGATAGACATCTTGTAGCATGTCGGCTACTGTCGCATCTGGTGCATCAGTCACATAACTGAGAGGGAGGGGATTCCACCTCCCAAGCTTGATTATTCCTGAGAAGGAAACAAAAAAATTATACTTCATATTTTATCAGCCATTTACTAAACCCTTTGATAAGCTTGTCTGCTCATGAAATTCAGGATATGACTTGAGGTTTATTGCAGTCTTGCTTAAAAAGATCTGTTGTACTGACTCCTGAAACAAACAATGGAGAAGAGTAGGAATAGATTTTAAATTCTTAGCAGAGAGCTGCTGACATGTTTCTGGCTCTTAAATTACTTCAAGGAAGCACAGGAGGCTTCCTCTCTTCACATCTTTCGTCATCCCACTAAAGCCTAGTTCTCTAAGTTAGAACAAGCTTTAAATACTCTGTAGTCCCAATTTTGCAGTCTACAAAACCCTTCAGTAAATAAATGCATTAGTTTTGACTTGAAGAGGAAAATTCCTATGTGTGGGCTTTCAGCACACAGTTACAATCTAAGCATGGTATGATTCCCAGTGTGGATGGATAGCACTGGAAATCCAGCAAGTAGGAAGAGTTCACTCCCAGCTACAAGTTGTACTGTGCAGACAGTTGCTTTTCTTTGTGAATAAAAAAAAAACAACTGCAAGCAGCTGACCACAGATCCAAAATAGCATTTTGGGGGTGGAGGAGAATGCTCTAAGTTCTATTTCTACTTCTGTTCATTCTTTAATGGAGATCATCACCTCTTCTGTATATGAGCTTGTCACAAAGACTGTAAACTTGGATGGTAAACCATTTGGTGCAGAGGTATTATTTCTGTTTAGACAATTGCAGAGGGCCCACCCACACCAGAAACAATGACTAATACCCAGGAATGACTTCCAGGAAGATGTCAAACAAAGCAAGCCACAGTGCCATCTTACATGAGAGTAAAGCACTTCAGCCTTGTTCTGCACTATCACCAACTACTGCTTTTATTCCCTCCTCCACTCTGTTCCCACTGCCTCACTGTTCTGCTCATGTAACTTTTCTCAGCACCATCCTACAAGACACCAATAACCTTTTCTCCCATTTAAACTGATGCCTTTTACGGTTTGCTTATATACTTTTTGATCTTCAAAAAGACCATCTGTAAACCCTACTGCCAAAAATACACTAATACACTAATAGATACAAAAACTACTTCCTCTGTGATAACACAAGCTCCAAGAACCCTCTTTGGGCATCTGGAAAGATGCTGTGATGTCAAGAAACTTCAACTCTCTCCTTTCTAATCCCAGCTATTCACCACTTCTGCAACTAATCAAACTGAAATAAATTGCAAAAGCCTTTTATCCTGCTCTCCCAAACATGATCATAAAGTAGGTACATCCTCTGAAACAGTGAAACAAAGCTTCTTGCACAAAGACAATAACGGAACACAATGCTTATAAGCCCATGAATCACCTGCTATGGAATATTTTTTCCCCATTCCTACATAGGTTGAAGAGAAAGTAATTTTAGTACAACTCCTTTTCTGCAGAACTTAAATCTTCGCATTTACCACTGACATACTGCTTTGCAAGGTATTTTATCATCACATACTGAAAGCGGGAAGTGACCTAGTTCATCCTCAGTGGCACAAAGTTTTACTGTAACATGCTGGTACAGATGGGCTAGTATTTCAAGAGCCGATTAGAAAGCTTTTGGCTAGGGCAGATCTTGTCCAAATGAAACAAAAAGTTACTAAGTGTTGCTTGATATCCAATGCTTGAAAATGGGACATAAACAGAACAAAAACATTTAAATGATGCACTGTTTCAGTATTAAGATTTAACAATCTGGTGCTGAATATGCTGCAGTATAAATAGTGCCTGGACTCAGATCCAGTAAAGTAACACACAGCACTCATTCACAGCACCGTATGTCTCCAGTGCTGGCTCCTTGAGTCATATTCCACTTGCCAAGAAAAGCTGTTTTTCTTAAGGGGATAGTTTACTTAATGTTATCTCTGGTGACAACAAGAAATGCATATAGTACAGCATATATTAGTCATGAAATGAGCATCAAGGGTCCACTGAGTGTAATACATGCTGGGAAAACACAGTTTAGCTGCTGACTTCCTTCACCCTCTTCTGCTATAGAATAATTTAAAGCAAAAATCACCTAAAAATCCAGAAATCTATACCAGCTTCACAGAACACTTGGCTTCCTATGTTTAACCACGCCAAGTTTTCATGTAATTGAAAAAATAAGCATCATATGTGCCCCATAAGTCACATCTAAATTGGTAATAGTTTACAAGAGGCTTTATTTTTCATTCAATTAAGGAAAGCACTCAGAGAGCACACCATCTGCAACTGCTCGGGCCTGGCAATGCTGGCAAGAGACAAAGAGATGGTCGGAGGTCACTGATGTTACCAAAGGTGTCCCCAGACTAAGAAGGGTCTATAGAGATACACCACAGTGCAGCCAGAGTGCACCATGAGAAATCCTACACGAATTGCTCTACAGGAAATGTCTGCTACTACTGGAAGTGAGGTAGGGTTTATTTCTTCTTTTTAATCCTCCTCTGCAACTGGAGAGGAAATTGTTTTGGCTGGATTTAGACAAACACAGGTGTTACCATAATGCTTGGTGCCTCTGCATGTTAGCACCTGCTGCGAGTCCTTTACTCCGTGTTACAGCACTGCTGATGTACACTGTTTTTTCAGCCGCTGTGATATGACGTGTGAAGTTCTTTTCCAGAGCAAGTTAAGCTGGTCCAAATGATAGCCAGAAGCCATGGTTTCCACCCAGCTCCTCAGCAGATTTCACAGGTGGTTTGTTTCATGGCACTGTACTTAATGCAACTCTTGGGTTGCATTTGGGAAGATGATGCTAGCTTGTTGAGCAAATGTATTCTCTGCACGCTAGAAGACATCCCTGAATGACACAGGAGACCTTATATCAGCCTTCCAATACCTAAAGGGGGCCTACAATAAATCTGGAGAGAGACTTCTTACAAGAGCATGTAGTGACAGGACAAGGGGCAATGGCTTTAAGCTGATAGAGGAAGATTTAGATTAGACATTAGGAAGTTCTTTCCTCTGAGGGTGCTGAGGCGCTGGCACAGGGTGCTCAGAGAAGCTGTAGCTGCCCCATCCCTGGCAGTGTTCAAGGCCAGGTTGGATGGGGCTTTGAGCAACCTGGTCTAGTGGAAGGTGTTCCTGCCTATGGCAGGGGGTTTGGAACTGGATAATCTTTAAGGTCACTTCCAACCCATTCTGCGATTCTATGACACCTCAGTAAAACATGAGTGGACCAAAATTTTCCTTGTAAAAAGGTCCCTTCTCGTCCAGGACTGGGTGTTTCTAGTGTAATATCAACACCAAGATGAGAACAGCCTGGTAGCAAGAGGTTGCTTCCACATACATTGTTTTTTATTATTCCTCTTATTGACTTCAAATGGTTCAGCTCAGGCCTTTAAAGAAATCATTTTAACTGGCCTGACTGAGCTTTTATTCTGCCACGACTGAGACACGGAAGTGGGGACAGGAACGAGCAATGGTCATAGATGTCACTAACCGTGTTATTAATGAATATACTACCGCTCCAGGAATATCACTCTTCTGTCACCTCCAGACTTGCTCAAAATTGTGTGTGGATAATATGCAGCAGACCAGATTGCTCAGGAAATCTGAAAGCACGTCTTTCATAAGTTCACAAAACTCCTCTATCAATGAGTCTGGTTCTCCTTCCTCTATCAATGATGCTTATGGACTCTTTTCCTGTATAAGTTTTTTGAAGGGAATGTTCAACAGATTTCAAAGCTTGCACTCACTGGAGAAAAGGCTGTACACTCAAACAGCTCTCAAGAACTCATCTAGAAATGGCTGAACGCAGCCCAGGCGAGTCAGTCAATTAAAGACAATAAACAGACAAAACAGTTGCCTCAAAAGATTTCACTCCCCAACTCCTTCATATTTTAGAAGAGATTCTCTATCCATGCTGGCTGGTGGTTCTTGAATGGCACGTCCTTCTACACACAGGCTTTTTATTAAGCTAAAGCTTCAGATTCATCAAAACGCAGATAGGGAAAAAAAGAGAGAGTAACCCAGTTAAAAATCTGCATAACAACCTTTACCCACAAGAATGCCAGAACACACTGGTGGCAAACTTCAGTGAGTCGAGTGTCAGGTTCGTATTTAACAACCACTGCAATTCACTGCTGTTGTTCCACATAGGCCAACAAAGCGCCACCCTGCCAGAGTGCTTTCAATTCAGTCTCATTGAAAATGCAGTTCCTTTGAAGAAGAATGTGATAACTATGCAAATCAAAGTAGAACAATACATTGAACATAAGGTTTGACCACCTACTTCATGGCTGATCTCGATACCTAGTTAAACATTCTCTACCTGTATGGGCTAGGAACCTCTTTTGTCTTTGCAAATGGACAGATAACCACACAGTACCCTCATTCTAAGAATGCCACATCTAGGGTTTAGAGTATCTATCTCATAGTCTAGCTACGACACTTCTTGACATTTCCAAATTCCTGATTGTAGTTAAACAAAACAAACAGGACAAGAACATGCCTCACATTGTCACTGGTTCCCTTCACAAAGTATCTCCTGCTCCCACCATGGTTAGACTCATGGTTAGACCTTTCACAAATTATGAGCGTATCTGAGTTACACCTTGAATGGATGCTTGGATATAGGTTACGCAGCATTAATTCAATTGATTTAAAATCCTAATCTGCTAGGGTTAAAATTAAGGGCTCAAATGAAGAACACTTTGGAAGTTCATATCAGCATCACCACCCCCACCTCAACATTTCTCTGGAGACAGCTACAAAATGAATCACAAGTAATACTTGCCCAAATATGTACAGAGAGGGTTACAGAAGGAATTTTGTGTTCTTCGGATAAAGGGGAAAAAGGATAGCAGAGAACACTGATTCCTTACCAAACTTTGTAAAGAAAAGCACTGGCCACCACTAAGCAGATAAACCAATCGAATCCCTGATGCACAATACCAAAATCTCTCATTTTCTATAGCATAAGCAAACATAACCTGCTGAGACTCATATAGGGTGAGGTGTTAAAGCAGACAATTGATCTTGTGGATTGATGGACACATTCAGGCTGGAAACTGGAGAAATGAAAAGCGTGTTTCTTACACTACAGCTCCATGTTCACTAACATGTTGCAGGCTGTGGCAGTACAAGTTACATCCAGATCAGGCAAGAACATGTGCCTGTACAGTCAGACACAGCAACCACCACCATGTTTATGTGAGCTTCAGACAGGCTGAGGGAATAGGCAGTGACCAACCCAGCATAAGATCTTCTGGACTATATTTACACCTTGAAAATTTGTTGAGCAAATCTGAATTTGCAGAGTTACACTGGACCAGAGCCATGCCTCATGTGGCTGTGGTGTTCCAGAGCTGTACTAGGTGTCCTACTGCTCGCTTTCCTGCACCACAAGATCACAGCCTGAGTGGCTAACTGCAAACACAAGGCTGGCTGACAAACACAACCAGTATTTGCTGCCATGCTCTGAGTTCCATTTGTTTAAACAGCAGCTCTTAACAACACAACAGAAACTAAGGAGAAATTAGTGTTAGCACCCAAACGCTTTTGACTCCTTTTACATCTCCAAATGAAACACCTCAGTGAAACGCTCAATAAAACCCCCACTTCTGCAACTATTAAGCCATTTATCCATCCACCACTAGTGACAGGTCCCCCTTCGAGATGGGTAGGCTCTTGTGACGTTGATTGCATCTGTTTATCCTCCACCTTGTCCCTATGCTATAGCATGTAATTTTCCTTTGTTTAGCTGTGCTTTGTTACAGAAATTAAAAACTGCCTGTCCCATGTAACAAGTACATAGAATTATTCATCCATAAATCAGTTTGCAGGAAATCACTACCCTGTGGTACGTAATAACTCAGCCTGTGTTTCTAACCTGTACCCTGGCTGTAGTGTATCATCAAACTGTAACAACATAAAGGCATAATTTGTAGTTATTATTGTTAATCCAGCAAAGGGAATGACTTTTCAAGCAGAAAGGAGAAAAAGGCAACAGGAACAATTAAAAAAAAATCCAATCCTGATTATATTAATTTTTGTATTATATTATTATTTTCTAGCTCTTAGGGAAATCTAAAAACATTACACTGCCTTTGCCCATCATTATAAGGTTGCCCGTATTATACTGTTGAATTTCTATCAGCAACCTATTGGGGTAATAGAAGGGAAAAATAATCAGCATAATCCTCCCATGCACTTCTAAAGCACCTTTCATCAGAGGATCCCAAAGCACTTTAAAAGCATTAATTAATTGAGCTTTGTAACATCCCTGTGAGGTAGACTGTACTATGCCAATTGACATATTGGTGATTTAGTGATTGAAAGCACACAACGAACATAATCCTATGTTTATGCCAATACAAAAGAATCTCCCTCCTTCCTCACTTCAGGCCATAATAAATAATTCAGTGAGAGAACAGGAATAAACTATGTGATTACACTGTGAT